>NC_086451.1:374839058-374926558 GCF_028390025.1 Pseudophryne corroboree
AAATGTGTCTTCCAAAATGGCCGCCGCCATGGAAGAGACATGCTAGAGGTCATACTTGACCTTTAGCGTCTAGGAAGTGCCGGGACCCACGATAGCGCTGGCCACGGCTGGCGGTGCCCTGCTAAGGTGGAGCGGCGGGGGCAGCAGCAGCCATGGGGGGATCGGGCAGCGGTGCCCGCTGCACACAGAGCGGTTTGGGCAGCTTTACTCCCCATGACACCCAGTGCATAAAATCCCTAGCAACAAGCATTACCCCCTAGCAACGAGCATGAAACCCCTAGCAACGAGCATGACACCCTGAGCATGAAACCCCTGGCAACGAGCATGACACCCTGAGCATGAAACCCCTGGCAACGAGCATGACACCCTGAGCATGAAACCCCTGGCACCGTGCATGGAACCAAGATCATGAAACCCTTGGCTACGAGCAGGTAATTTAAAAGTAATTAGAAGCCTTACTGTAGGGCTTAATGTGTAGTGGGCATTGCGGTGTGTGGCATAATATATATCGGGCATTGCTGTGTGTGGAATAATGTATCACGGACATTGTGGTATGTGGTATAATGAATAACGGGCATTGCGGTGTGTGTCATAATGTGTCACAGACATAACGGTGTGTGGTATACTGTATCGTGAGCATTGTATGTGGTATAATATCTCAGGGGCATTGTAGTGTGTAGCATAATGTATAACGGGCATTGTGATGCATGGCGTAATATTTCACAGGCATTACAGTGTGTGTCGTAATGTGTCACAGGCATTATAGTGTGTGGTATAATGTGGTATAATGTCTCAGGGACACTGCAGTGTGTGGCATAATTTATAACGGGCATTGCGGTGTGGCATAATGTGTCACAGGCATTACGGTGTGTGGCATAATGTTTAAGGGCCATTGCAGTGTGTGGCATAATGTGTAATGGGAATAATGACAAATAATGTGAAGGGCATAAATCAGGATTATTTTTTTCCCTATGGTCGCTAATGTCTCGGCGTGCAGGTTGCAAAACTGGGGTATAAGGTAGTCTTTTCCTACAACACCACGCCACTTTCAGCGAAGCCACACCCATTTTAGTGAAGCAACACCTCTTTTTTGACACGCGCGCCTTTGGCGCACGCACATTCTTCACTTTGCTAGTGCCAAATATGGGGGGTGGGGGTGTGCCAGAGAATTTTTTGGCTCGGGGGAAAAATTTCTAGTTACCCCACTGCAATATATATATATATATATATATATATATATACACACAGAAGCAGGCACGGCACTCCCCATGGATGGTCAGTCAAAACGCCGGTGCCTCCGTGACCAAAACGATCCACAGCATACAGACATCACGGTGATATAAAAGAAACTTCACAATTCACAAATGGTTTTGCAGCAACTAAAATTTCTAGTTACACCACTGCAATATTATAAGGGCACGGTCATGCCCTTATATTAAGGCTGAATCGAACAAACGGAATTCTCCCATAGGGAACTTCTGAGATGGGGGCATGGTGTTTGAGGGGCTACACCTCAAAACTGATTGGACGTACTGAGCTGAAATTTGGCATGGGAGCGTAGAATCGTCACCCGCTGCTGCTTGCCAAATTTCAGGGCAAAATAATAAAAAATGAGGAATTGGGAGTAACCTAAAGTTCCAACTGTCAGTTTTTTTCTGCCACTCCCTCAGTGGCTTTTTGACATGGTTTTCCTATAGAGTGAATGAGGAGATTTTTGGGAAGGCATAACTCAGGATAGAGGACGAATTAAGACTTGGGGTTTGTTTTATTAGATAGAGTATGTCCCAGTGTAGTGCCTTTTGGGGTTGTGGTTTTTGAGAAAGTTATAGGTTTTTTTTAATTAAGTAAAATATGCCCCATTATAAAGATAGGGCTTTTCAATTTGTTGCGGCTGCGCAGTGGCCGCCAGCAGGGGGTGTACAAACAGTAGCTTCAAATGGGTGTACAAATATGGCTGACATCTGCACAGAAGCGGACATCGGATCTGCGATCCTCCTCGCAGCCAGAACACTCTGCCGGTCCCCTCCTTAAATTGACGCTTGGCCAGCAATAAGGTATCCGGGGGGAGGGGGGAAAGGGGCAGTAAGTGAGCGGCGCAGGTGGCTCATTTATACACCGGGCGCCCTGTGCGGCGGTGTAATATTGCCCCCCGCCCCCGCGTGTGCTGACCTGGGAGGGGAATGCTGGCACAGGAGTGCAGACTACCTCTCTGGCTAATGGGTGATGAGAGGTATCTGCAGTGCATGAGCGGCTCCCCGGCCCTGCTGCTAGTACGGTGTGAGTGCGGCCAGGCAGAGGTGTCAGTGTGGAATCGCCAGCGAGTCACCCAGCGACCCGTCAGAGCAGCGGAGGAGGGATGCGGCGTCATACACCCAGCAGCAGCATCTCCGTCCTCACAGCCGCTGCCCGGACACCGCACACACAGCTGCTGCCCGCTCCTTGCTGCTGGACACTATTGGGGAGGGCCTGGCGTGTGCCAGCGGCGGCTGCCCGGGGATATATACTGTGCACCGGTCCCTGGGCTGGGAGTCTCTGTGCTGCACTTGCACAGTGTGAGGAGGACACAGAGGGGAGGGGGTTTTATATCCACACACACAGGAGACACGCTGAACCGCACCATCAGGAGGATCCCACCACCACAGTCCAGAGAAGCCTGTGTGTGTGTGTGTGTCCGTGTCCGTGTCCCCTCCCCCTTCACCTCCCCCCCCCTCCTCTCCCCCTCCCTGCTGTTTGTCCGGCCTCCCTCCCCTCCCCTGCTGTGTGTCCGGCCACCCCCCCCCCCCGCCCGCCCCTGCTGTGTGTCCGCCCCCCCCGCCCGCCCCTGCTGTGTGTCCGGCCACCCCCCCCTCCTCCCCTGCTGTGTGTCCGGTCACCCTCCCCTCCCCTGCTGTGTGTCCGGCCACCCCCCCCCCCCGCCCCTGCTGTGTGTCCGGCCACCCCCCACTTCTCCCCTGCTGTGTGTCCGGCCACCCCCCCCCCTCCTCCCGCTGGTGTCCGGTCACCCTCCCCTCCCTGCCGTGTGTCCGGTCACCCTCCCCTCCCTGCCGTGTGTCCGGTCGCCCTCCCCTCCCTGCTGTGTGTCCGGCCGCCCTCCCCTCCACTGCTGTGTGTCCGGCCACCCTCCCCTGCTGTGTGTCCGGCCACCCCCCCCTCCTCCCCTGCTGTGTGTCCGGCCACCCCCCCCTCCTCCCCTGCTGTGTGTCCGGCCACCCACCCTCCTCCCCTGCTGTGTGTCCGGCCACCCCCCCCTCCTCCCCTGCTGTGTGTCCGGCCACCCCCCCCCTCCTCCCCTGCTGTGTGTCCGGCCACCCCCCCCTCCTCCCCTGCTGTGTGTCCGGCCACCCCCCACTCCCCCCCTGCTGTGTGTCCGGCCACCCTCCCCCGCCCCTGCTGTGTGTCCGGCCACCCCCCCCTCCTCCCCTGCTGTGTGTCCGGCCACCCCCCCCCCTCCTCCCGCTGTGTCCGGCCACCCCCTACCACCTTCCCTCCCTGCCGTGTGTCCGGTCACCCTCCCCTCCCTGCCGTGTGTCCGGTCGCCCTCCCCTCCCTGCTGTGTGTCCGGCCGCCCTCCCCTCCACTGCTGTGTGTCCGGCCACCCCCCCTCCTCCCGCTGTGTCCGGCCACCCCCTACCACCTTCCCTCCCTGCCGTGTGTCCGGTCACCCTCCCCTCCCTGCTGTGTGTCCGGCCGCCCTCCCCTCTCCTGCTGTGTGTCCAGCCACCCCCCCTCCTCCTCCTCCCTGCTGTGTGTCCGGCCGCCCCCCCCCCTTCCCTCCCTGCTGTGTGTCCGGCCACCCCCCTCCCTGCTGTGTGTCCTGCCACCCCCCCCCCCCAGACACGCAGCGCCTGACACACACAGACATGCAGCGCCTGACGCACACGCATATGCAGCGCCTGACACACACGCAGCACCTGACACACACACACACAGATGCAGCACCTGACACTCACACGGACCTGACACACACGCACACACACGCAGCGCCTGACACACACACACAGACACGCAGCGCATTTGACACACACAGACACGCAGCGCATTTGACACACACAGACACGCAGCGCATTTGACACACACAGACACGCAGCGCATTTGACACACACAGACACACAGCGCATTTGACACACACACACACGCAGCACCTGACACACGCACACGCACACCTGACAGACGCACTCGCACGCTGCACCTGACATACACACACGCAGCACCTGACACACACGCAGACACGCAGCACCTGACACGCACACACACAGCACCTGACACGCACACACGCAGCACCTGACACACACGCAGCACCTGGCACACACGCAGCACCTGGCACACGCAGCACCTGACACGCAGCGCCTGACACGCGCAGACACGCAGTGCCTGACACGCGCAGACACGCAGCGCCTGACACGCGCAGACACGCAGCGCCTGACACGCGCAGACACGCAGCGCCTGACACGCGCAGACACGCAGCGCCTGACACGCGCAGACACGCAGCACCTGACACGCGCAGACACGCAGCACCTGACACACACACACAGACATGCAGCACCTGACACACACATGCAGCACCTGACAGACACACACACACAGACATGCAGCACCTGACACACCCACACACAGACATGCAGCACCTGACACACCCACACATATACAGACATGCAGCACCTGACACACCCACACACATACAGACATGCAGCAACTGACACACACACACACACACACACACACACACATACAGACATGCAGCACCTGACACACCCACACACATACAGACATGCAGCACCTGACACACCCACACACATACAGACATGCAGCAACTGACACACCCACACACATACAGACATGCAGCAACTGACACACCCACACACATACAGACATGCAGCAACTGACACACCCACACACACACAGGCAGCACCTGTCACACAAATATACATGTGGCATTTAACGCACACACGCACAGCACCTGACACACAATCATATACACTCAGAGCATCTAACACACACATACACACGCAGCACCTGCCACTCACACATATATACACATGCAGCACCTGCCACTCCCACATACATGAACAGCACCTAACACACACATATATACATGCAGCACCTGACACACACATACACGCGCAGCACCTGACAGTCACACACATACAGATGCGACACCTGACACAAACACATACACGCTCAACACCTGACACCCACGTGGCAGCTGACGCATACAAATGCAGCACCTGAGATACACACATATACACGTGCAGCACCTGAGACACACACATACACGTACAGCACCTGACATACACACACACATGTATGTACAGGCGCGGCTCCAGGCACACACATACATACATACGTACACACACGGCACTTGACACACACACACACACGTACACGCGCGGCACCTGACACACACACGTACGTACACGTGTGGCACCTGACACACACACACGTATGCACACGTGTGGCTCCTGACACACACACACACGCATGGCTCCTGACACACACACATGTACTTACACGCGCGGCTCCTGACAACCACACGCATGTACACGCGCGGCACCTGACACATACACGCGTGTACGTACACACATGCACAGCACCTGACATACACACATGTAGGTACGTGCCACCTGACACACACACGTACACGCACGACACTTGACACACACGTACGTGCACGCACGGCACTGACACGTACGTACGCGCACGGCACCTGACACACACGTACATACTAGTGATGAGTGGGTTCGGTTCGTCAGAATCCGAACCCCCCGAACTTCACCCATTTTACAAGGGTATGAGGCAGGTTCGAACCTTCCCGCCTTGCTCGGCTAACCCGAGCGCGCCCTAACGTCATCATCCCGCTGTCGGATTCTCGCGAGATTCGGATGTCTGCATTCGTGGAAAGGGGTCCTATGTGTAAACATGGGACCCCTTTCAGTCCGTGTGGTCCGGGTGTTCGGTTTGTTGTTTTGCCAAGTACGTGGATTTAATCTGGAACCTGGATCAGGTGAGTATAATTATCTTTTATTTTCAGGTACCTGTGGATTCTACTTGGAGAAGAGGACCGACTGCTTCGTGTCAACATAGGTAAGTATGTGTGTGTCGGCAGGTGTGAAATAAAGTTTTACTTTCACGGTGTCTGTGTCCTGTTTTTATTTGGGTATTTTTTCCCCAGTAGAACTACAGGTACCAGCGGGCCCGTTTTTCTCCTGCATGCTGGTACTTGTGGTTCTCCAAGTACCAGCTTGCGGGGGAGGCTTGCTGGGACTTGTAGTACTACTGGAAAAAACAATATTCTTTCAATTTTCTCAAGGCTATCAGCCTCCCATCCGCAGCCCTTGGATGGGGGGGACAGCCTCGGGCTTCACCCCTGGCCCTTGGGTGGCTGGGGGGGGGGACCCCTTGATTGAAGGGGTCCCCACTCCCCCAGGGTACCCCGGCCAGGGGTGACTAGTTGGATATTTAATGCCACGGCAGCAGGGCACTGTATAAAAGTGACCCCCGGCTGTGGCATTATCTGTCCAGCTAGTGGAGCCCGATGCTGGTGTAAAAAATACGGGGGACCCCTACTCTTTTTGTCCCCCGTATTTTTTTGCACCAGCACCAGGCGCAGAGCCCGGTGTTGGTTTTAAAAATACGGGGGATCCCCTGTCCGTTTTTCCCCCGGATTTTTAGAACCAGGAGCGGCTCGAAGAGCCCGAGGCTGGTTATGCTTTGGAGGGGGGACACCACGCAATTTTTTTTCCGTTTTTTTCACATTCCATTTAAAAAAAAGAAAATAATAATAATCTTTTAAAAAATATATAAATAATACTTGTGCCTCCAAAAAAGACAAACCAAGTACCTAATCCAGGCATTCCCAACCGCGGTCCTCAAGGCACACCAACAGTGCAGGTTTTAGTGATATCCAGGCTGCAGCACAGATGGTTAAATCAAAATAACTGAGCTACTAATTAAGTCACCTGTGCTGAAGCCTGGATATCACTAAAACCTGCACTGTTAGTGTGCCTTGAGGGCCGCGGTTGGGAATGCCTGACCTAATCCCTTCTAATATAAATAGATATGCTATTACCAAAAAAAAAAAAACAGCAAAAAAACAACATGGTTGTAAATTTTTTTATTAGATTCCGCCAGCAAAGTGTGGTGGATTGAAAATGACGAATTTACTGTTTAAAAGCACTGTTGTCGAATTTACAAACTTCAATTGAATATACTTTTGTCGAATTGCCGCATTTGTACCATTGCAGAAAAGTAGAATTTGTCAAATGTCGAATTTTAAAAAAAATAGAATTTTGAAAGCCTGTAAGAATAGGCCCCGCCCCCTTCTTCACATCAGCCGTCCCCTTCTACCCCTGTACCTTGCTCTCTCCCGTCTGTAGGACTAGGCCCCGCCCCCTTCTTACCCTCCAGTGACTGCTCTCTCCTGACAAGTGGACCAGGCCTGCCCCCTACACGCTGCTGGTGTCTTCATTGTTACTTGGTCTGGAGCTCCGCTGGGGAGAGAACTCACGTGAGCTCATTAAGAATGAGGAACTGGGATGTTTTAATTTTATTGTGAGTAGTGTAGTGTGGTGATGTAGTATGTTGTATGGGGGGTATAGTGTAATTATGAAGTGCAGCATATGGGAGGGCTATAGCATAGTGATGTAGTGTGGCATATGGGGGGTGGTAGCGCATAGGCGTGCGCACAGGCACTCCCTAATGTCCAGCACCGCTGCACGCCACGCTTGCTGTAGCACAGTGATCGCTGAGTGTGTGATCGGTGGAGCCTAGCCTGCAGCTCATTTCCGTACCTCCCACCACCGCTGCGCCCGCCCCCCCCCCTGCCTGCTGCTAATACTATGCTGAGTGCATTCGTCGGCGGCCTCACTGGGGGGACTGGCGTCACCTTGCAATGTGACGTGGTGATGTCCGCCCATGCTCTCCTCCCGCCCACCTGTGCTTTCCTCCCGCTGCGGTCTCTCAGTCCTAGTGTGCCGCGGCCGCCACACCACTGGCAGTGTTCCTCTAGGAGGGACTGGGAGCCGCCAGCAGACACATTCTGCTGAGACTTACTTGTCAGTGCGGGTTCCGGATGGCAGGCGGCGGGTGGGAGGGAGGGCAGACGGGGAGCAGGTGTCACAAGGAGTGTGTGGGTAACTAATTCACAATACTTCCGCTCAACGTGGCACTGCTGGTCCTTCATCTCCCATGTCTCTTCACCAGGTGGCGGGCGGCCTGGAAATGAAGTGATGTGTTGTGCAGCAGTCAGTGTGAAGTGACTGTGAGTAACACTGGTGGTGCTGATGATGCTGCTGCAGAATCGGGAAGCAATTAATTCATAAATATAATGTACTCTATCAGTGTATTATACATACATAAACATGTACATACGTGTATTTGTGTATACATGTTTATACATGAGTGTGTGTGTGTGTGTGTGTGTGTGTGTGTGTGTGTGTGTGTGTGTGTGTGTGTGTGTGTGTATATGTATGTATATATATATATATATATATATATGACTTGGGGTTTGTTTTATTAGATAGAGCATGTCCCAGTGAAGTGCCTTTTGGGGTTGTGGTTTTTCAGAAAGTTACAGGGTTTTTTTAATTAAGAGAAATATGCCCCATTATAGAGATGGGGCATTTCAATTTGTTGCGCCTGCGCAGTGGCCGCCAGCAGGGGGTGTACTACAGGGCCTTCACTTGAGAGCCGCAATATGGCCGCCTTCTCCCCGGTTATTCTGTAAATAGGAAAATAACCTCACAGGTTCACATAGGGCAGAGTTGACACTACTAGTGCAGGGCTGTAACATACAGTACTAAGGAAAAGCCATATTCTAAAGCGGCACGGTGACCTCACCCCTCTCAGAGACACCAGGGCGCAGCACACTGTACGGGGTACACTTAGTACACACACCTGTTAGCTCAGGGCAGCACTATAGGACCCTCCTGTAATGCTGTGCTGGCGGCGTGTAGTGATCAGGGCACTGGGAGACTGGCTGGCTGGTCTCCGTCTCTGCTGCCTATAGAACTTCCACCTCTGTTATATATCAGGGCTGCTCTCCTGTGTGTTCTCTTCCTCTCCTACCTCACACTGGAACTGGCCGCCCAGAGAACGAGAGGGCAGCGGCTGACAGAGAGGGTGCAGCAATCTGTGTGGGCAGAGCCCTTCACAGCAAGGTGTCCTTATGCTGTGCCCCGTGTAGTCACTGTGATCAATAAAGACTCTCACCCTGGTATGCTCTCTATTTATTATTTATTTTTTTACACTGCGGCATGCTCGAGGGAAGGGAGCAGGCACCCCCCCACCCCACCGCCACTACTCCGCCAGCATCACTGCAGAGCCGGTCAGTGTTCCGTCGGCAATGAGCAGTAGGCAGCCACCAGCAACAACAGTCAGGAAGCTGTTACTCCCGGCAGCAGTAGCGTCAAGCTGCAATTCAGCCAGCGGCACGATGATCCGGGAGACAGTGGCAGCACAGGGAAGCAGTACCCCCTCCAATCGCAGCACCAACCAGGAGACTGAGGCAGCAACCTACCCCCAGCAGCAGCACCACCCTGATGATAGGTAAGATGCATTTTGGTGTCACAAGAAGGTGGCCGGAGTAGTGGCTGGCTGTGGTCACACCCCCGGGGAAAAGTGATAGTGATTTCAGTGTTCCCTTGAGCAGTGATTGGATGTGTAGCTGTATGGAGGCTATGTATGTATAGATGTGAGCGGCAGTGTGCGGATGTATGGGGGCGGCAGTGTGCGGTTGTAAGAGTGCGGCAGTGTGCGGTTGTAAGAGTGCGGCAGTGTGCGGTTGTAAGAGTGCGGCAGTGTGCGGTTGTAAGAGTGCGGCAGTGTGCGGATGGATGTAAGAGTGCGGCAGTGTGCGGATGGATGTATGAGAGCGGCAGTGTACGGCTGTATAACTGCGTCGGTATGCGGCTGTATAACCGCGTCGGTGTGCGGCTGTATGAGAGCAGCAGTGTGCGGATGTATGAGAGCGGGGTTGTACGGCTGTATGAGAGCGGCAGTGTGCGGATGTATGAGAGCGGCAGTGTGCGGATGTATGAGAGCGGCAGTGTGCGGATGTATGAGAGCGGCAGTGTGCGGCTGTATAACTGCATTGGTGTGTGGATGTATGAGTGCGGTGGTGTGTGGATGTATGAGAGCGGCAGTGTGCGGATGTGTGAGAGCGGCAGTGTGCGGATGTGTGAGAGCGGCAGTGTGTGGATGTGTGAGAGCGGCAGTGTGCGGATGTATGAGAGCGGCAGTGTGCGGACGTATGAGAGCGGGGTTGTTCGGATGTATGAGAGCGGCAGTGTATGGATGTATGAGAGCAGCAGTGTACAGTTGTGTGAGAGCGGCAGTGTGCGGATGTATGAGAGCTGGGTTGTACGGATGTATGAGAGCGGCAGTGTGCGGATATATGAGAGCGGCAGTTTACAGCTGTATGAGAGCGGCGGTGTGCGGCTGTATGAGAGCGGCAGTGTGCGGATGTATGAGAGCGGCGGTGTGCGGATGTATGAGAGCGGCGGTGTGCGGATGTATGAGAGCGGCGGTGTGCGGATGTATGAGAGCGGCGGTGTGCGGATGTATGAGAGCGGCGGTGTGCGGATGTATGAGAGCGGCGGTGTGTGGATGTATGAGAGCGGCAGTGTATGGATGGCAGCGTCATAGGGAGGGATGTCAGAATGCTGTTATAGGATTCCTAATACAAAATGGAATCCCTATAGTGGGCGGGGCTGACACCATGGCACCACGTTGGGCTTGATGGGCAGGTAGTGCGGCAAGCACACCCAAATTGGCGTCTGACGTCGCCTGCAGTCCACACTGTTGTGAGGAGTCCGAGTTAATTTTGACTGTGTAGTGCACTCACAGAGGACCTACCGCCCGTCCCCTCCTCGCATCTGAGCAGCAGGTCAGGCTCTGATTTTCTTTTTAATCAGTAGAGGCCGAGTGAACTGTGAGCAAGGGGGCAGAGCTACATGGGACCCAGAGGGGCTGCTGTGCTGTCAGAGAGGAAGAGAGAGATGAAGCTACTGCAGATCCCCAGCTGATTGTGAGGTGCCGGGTTGAAGGGTGATGTGATCACCCTTCTCCCTCGCTGCCGCTGGGGACCGCATCTAGGCTTCCTCCATCGAGGGCACGCGGCGCAGCAGTGGGCAGCATGTAATGAGTTTGTCTGACTCATACTGCTGCCTGTTGTGGACACCTCCGTCCGTACGGACTGGTGTACATGCCCAGCACAGAGGTGACAGTGTTGGTGGAAGTGCTGCCCGGCTCTGACCCTGCAGGCCTCCCTGATCTGGCTGCAGCCGCTGCTGCTGCTGCCTGAAACCCCTGCCGGTCCCCTCCATAGACTTCTGCCTGGCCAGCACTGAGGTACTAGGGGTAGCCCAGCTGCGGGAAGGGTATGTCTCTGGCTTTCTCTCCGGCAGGGGAAGGTGACAGCGGGGGAGGAAGCGTTGCCCACCTCAGACACTACAGGCCTCCCCGATCCAGCTGCGGCCACAGCTAATGCTGCCAGAACCCCCTGCTGCTCTCCTTTGTTGACTGCCGCATGGCCAGTGCTGAAGTACTGGGGGTAAGCCAGCTACGGGAAGAGTGTCTCTGCCTCGGGCTCTCTCTCTGGCTGGGGAAGGAAGGGCTGATTCTCTGGCACAACAGGGAGGGCTGGGCTGCAGGAACACAGCACTGGAAGAAACAGGAGGCCGAACTCATGACCAAAAAGTGAGCAGTGCCGTGATCAGCCCCCTGGTCTTTCCCTCTCTCTGGGTGCAGAGCTGTATTCTATAGAGAGAGCTGGGATGGGAAGAAGGGGAACGGCACCTGACACACACATACACGCGCAACACCTGACACACACACATATACACGTGCGGCACCTGACACACACACACACACACACACACACACACACACGTAGCATCAGACACAATAAAATAAACATGCAGCACCTGACACACACATACACACGCAGCACCTGACACACACACATATACACGCAGCACCTGACACACACACATATACACGTAGCACCTGACACATACATATACACGCAGCACCTGACACATACATATACACGCACACCATTAGACACACTAATATACACACGCAGCACCTGACACACACATACACACGCAGCACCTTACTCACACACACATGTACACGCGCAGCACCTGACGCACACACATGTACACGCGCAGCACCTGACGCACACACATGTACACGCGCAGCACCTGACGCACACACATGTACACGCGCAGCACCTGACGCACACTCATGTACACGCGCAGCACCTGACGCACACTCGTGTACACGCTCAGCACCTGTTGCACACTCGTGTACACGCTCAGCACCTGTTGCACACTCGTGTGCACGCGCAGCACCTGACGCACACTCGTGTACACGCGCAGCACCTGACGCACACTCGTGTACACGCGCAGCACCTGACACACACATATATACACGTGCGGCACCTGACACACACACACGTAGCATCAGACACAATAAAATAAACTGCAGCACCTGACACACACATACACACACAGCACCTGACATATACATATACACATGCGGCACCTGACACACACACACATACACGTAGCACCTGACACATACATATACACGCACACCATCAGACACACTAATATACACACGCAGCACCTGACACACACATACACACGCAGCACCTTACTCACACACACATGTACACGCGCAGCACCTGACGCACACACATGTACACGCGCAGCACCTGACGCACACACATGTACACGCGCAGCACCTGACGCACACACATGTACACGCGCAGCACCTGATGCACACACATGTACACGCGCAGCACCTGACGCACACACATGTACACGCGCAGCACCTGACGCACACACATGTACACGCGCAGCACCTGACGCACACTCGTGTACACGCGCAGCACCTGACGCACACTCGTGTACACGCGCAGCACCTGACGCACACTCGTGTACACGCGCAGCACCTGACGCACACTCGTGTACACGCGCAGCACCTGACGCACACTCGTGTGCACGCGCAGCACCTGACACACACACGTAGCATCAGACACAATAAAATAAACATGCAGCACCTGACACACACATACACGTGCGGCACCTGACACACACACACGTAGCATCAGACACATAAGATAAACATGCAGCACCTGACACACATATACACACGCAGCACCTGACACACACACACATATACACGTGCGGCACCTGACACACACACACGTAGCATCAGACACAATAAAATAAACATGCAGCACCTGACACACACATACACGTGCGGCACCTGACACACACACACGTAGCATCAGACACAATAAGGTAAACATGCAGCACCTGACACACATACACACGCAGCACCTGACACACACACATATACACATGCGGCACCTGACACACACACACATACACGTAGCACCTGACACATACATATACACGCACACCATCAGACACACTAATATACACACGCAGCACCTGACACACGCATACACACGCAGCACCTGACACACACATACACACGCAGCACCTTACTCACACACACATGTACACGCGCAGCACCTGACGCACACTCGTGTACACGCGCAGCACCTGACGCACACTCGTGTACACGCGCAGCACCTGACGCACACTCGTGTACACGCGCAGCACCTGACGCACACTCGTGTACACGCGCAGCACCTGACGCACACTCGTGTGCACGCGCAGCACCTGACACACACACGTAGCATCAGACACAATAAAATAAACATGCAGCACCTGACACACACATACACGTGCGGCACCTGACACACACACACGTAGCATCAGACACATAAGATAAACATGCAGCACCTGACACACATATACACACGCAGCACCTGACACACACACACATATACACGTGCGGCACCTGACACACACACACGTAGCATCAGACACAATAAAATAAACATGCAGCACCTGACACACACATACACGTGCGGCACCTGACACACACACACGTAGCATCAGACACAATAAGGTAAACATGCAGCACCTGACACACATACACACGCAGCACCTGACACACACACATATACACATGCGGCACCTGACACACACACACATACACGTAGCACCTGACACATACATATACACGCACACCATCAGACACACTAATATACACACGCAGCACCTGACACACGCATACACACGCAGCACCTGACACACACATACACACGCAGCACCTTACTCACACACACATGTACACGCGCAGCACCTGACGCACACACATGTACACGCGCAGCACCTGACGCACACACATGTACACGCGCAGCACCTGACGCACACTCGTGTACACGCGCAGCACCTGACGCACACTCGTGTACACGCGCAGCACCTGACGCACACTCGTGTACACGCGCAGCACCTGACGCACACTCGTGTACACGCGCAGCACCTGACGCACACTCGTGTACACGCGCAGCACCTGACGCACACTCGTGTACACGCGCAGCACCTGACGCACACTCATGTACACGCGCAGCACCTGACGCACACTCGTGTACACGCGCAGCACTTGACACACACACATATACACGTGCGGCACCTGACACACACACGTAGCATCAGACACAATAAAATAAACATGCAGCACCTGACACACACATACACGTGCGGCACCTGACACACACACACGTAGCATCAGACACAATAAGATAAACATGCAGCACCTGACACACATATACACACGCAGCACCTGACACACACATATACACGCAGCACCTGACACATACATATACACGCACACCATCAGACACACTAATATACACACGCAGCACCTGACACACACATACACACGCAGCACCTTACTCACACACACATGTACACGCGCAGCACCTGAAGCAACACACATGTACACGCGCAGCACCTGACGCACACACATGTACACGCGCAGCACCTGACGCACACTCATGTACACGCGCAGCACCTGACGCACACTCGTGTACACGCGCAGCACCTGACGCACACTCGTGTACACGCGCAGCACCTGACGCACACTCGTGTGCACGCGCAGCACCTGACACACTCGTGTACACGCGCAGCACCTGACGCACACTCGTGTACACGCGCAGCACCTGACGCACACTCATGTACACGCGCAGCACCTGACGCACACTCATGTACACGCGCAGCACCTGACGCACACTCATGTACACGCGCAGCACCTGACGCACACTCATGTACACGCGCAGCACCTGACGCACACTCATGTACACGCGCAGCACCTGACGCACACTCATGTACACGCGCAGCACCTGACGCACGCAGCACCTGACACAGACATACGTATTCATGCACAGCACCAGACATACACTTGTACACACGCGGAGCACCTGATACACACACATATACACCCGCAACACCTGACACGCACACACACACACACAGGACCTGACACACACATACACAGGCAGCACCTGACACCACGCACTCACACGTACAAGCAATGCATTTCACGCCTACCTCCAGCCTCAGTCACAGGCTGCTGCCGCCTAACCCCCTCCCTGCATCAGCTGCAAAGGCAGCAAAATATTTTGACCAAAGTCTAAAGGCCCATACACATTAAACAATGTCGATCTGTGAGCGACATCGTCTAATGTTTCCCCCTCCCGGGCCGGCGGCCGACTGTACACACTGAGCGATATGACCGCTCATATCGCTCAGTGACGTCACGCCCCCGCCAGCCCTGCACGAAGGTCGTGGACGACAGTCCACATCCTTCATGCATGCCCTACCGACAGCGACGATCGTTGCCGACCCGCGGGGCCGCGCATTCGTTCGTCGCTGGCAGCATACACACTTAACGATAAAACGAGCAACGTCGCTCAAGGAGGGGGAAAATGAGCGACGTCGCTCATTAAATCGTTAAGTGTGTACGGACTTTAAACAATTCGGTTTGGTAAATAAAATAATTTTGCACAGAATAGTGATGTTATACGAACATTTTCATTAAACATTTAAAAAATCAAATGTTTATTCTTACAGTGAAATTTTACATTTCTGAATAAAAAAAATAAATTTAAAAAAAGCGATGAAATTCCATAGACAAAAAACCTTACGGTTTCACATGTCCCATTAAGGCTTCTTAGACATGATCGAAATTTCAGAAACCTGTTGTAACTCTTCCACTCAAACTCCAAAAAGCAATGAAATTCCGATCATTAAGGCTGACACCTTAATGGACGTGTTCCTTGCGCAATACAGATATGGTATGCCATCACAGCCTGTGGGTAAGTGCAGATTCAGCACTCTCACAGAGTGACATTGCTGTCACTCACACAATGGTGGAGCTGCTAATTCACAGATTTGTGTGCTCATTGGAATACACACATGCAGTCTATGCAACTGAAGGTCTGAGCGGAAGACAAAGCTGCTCGGATGAGGTAAGAGTGTTGTTGGTTGGAGGGAGGAGACAGCATTGTGGATGGGGGAACAAAAGTGTGTGGCTAGAGGGAAGACTAAGCAGCACTAATGGGGGGGACAAAGAAACACAGGGGATAATTCAGACTGCAGCGATCGCAGTCTGAATTAGTTTGTGGGGTGCGAATGCACAATGGCTGCACTGTGCGTGCGTACCCGGGAGCGCAGCGGGGGGAGGGGAGGGCCTGACATGCCGGGCGGACTAGCCCTGTGCTGGGCGTCACATTGCATGTCAGAGTAAATGATTGTAGATGTGCTAAATTTGGCACATCTACAATCAACTGAGCAGCACTGAGCAGCACAGAGAGAAGGAAACGGTGGTACAGACAAGGCACAGGTGGGGAAAGGCAGATGGTACAGATAAATTAGTACAGACTAGCACAGATGGGAGAACACAGCAGTAGGGATTGGGGAAGACAGAGCAGCATGGGGGTGTAGGGGAAGTAAGTGTAGATGCATAGACCGTAGATGTGGTATTATAGTTTTAGCAATTAACCAAGATGTTTGAGGGAGCTAAATGTGTATTCTAAATGAGATGGATGTATGGAGTTAGAAGGATGTTGTAACAAGGTGGGATTGTTGTGACTGAATGGGATGGTTGTGAGGACTGTGTGGGATGGGAGCACCACATAACTGCTCAGACCTTCAGTTGCATAGACTGCATGTGTGTATTCCAATGAGCACACAAATCTGTGAATTAGCAGCTCCACCATTGTGTGAGTGACAGCAATGTCACTCTGTGAGAGTGCTGAATCTGCACTTACCCACAGGCTGTGATGGCATACCATATCTGTATTGCGCAAGGAACACGTCCATTAAGGTGTCAGCCTTAATGATCGGAATTTCATTGCTTTTTGGAGTTTGAGTGGAAGAGTTACAACAGGTTTCTGAAATTTCGATCATGTCTAAGAAGCCTTAATGGGACATGTGAAACCGTAAGGTTTTTTGTCTATGGAATATATATATATATATATATATATATATATATAGTACAAGTTCGCACACACTTGATGTGAATGAATCCTTGGGTGCTCAGTCAAATACATCCAGTAATCATCTCTACAGAAGTCCGCAATTAACAAACAGCATTAGACCAGCACACCACCTCTTAGAAAAGTAGAAAAAATAGCATTCTTTAATTTGCAAATAGCTTCAGGCCTTCAACAAAGGGTGTAGTACGGTATGCCGGCGCTCAGGCTCCCGGCGACCAGCATACCGGCACCGGGAGCCCGACCGCCGGCATACCGACAGTGTGGCGAGAGCAAAGGAGCCCCTTGCGGGCTCGCTGCGCTTGCCACGCTGCGGGCACGGTGGCTTTATTCTCCCTCCAGGGGGGTCGTGGACCCCCACGAGGGAGAATAGTTGTCGGTATGCCGGGTGTCGGGATTCCGGCGCCGGTATACTGTGCGCTGGGATCCCGACATTCGGCATACAGAAGACCACCCTTCAACAAAACATAGCAGCATTTATACTCATCCGAATTTCATAGATGCAGTCAGCATATTGGCAAATGGCTATCCCTACAGCCCGTTTCGGTTATTGCACCTTTGCAAATTAAAGAATGCTCTTTTATATATATATCTGCATTTCTGTACTGGTGCATATTTTGGTTTTACACGCCAGCTGATTTCAGCTGGTGCGCTAGCACACAAACTCTCAGCCATGTGAGAGACAGTGATTCCTTCATTCTGAATCTGGAGCCATCCGTGGGCCAATCGGAGCTCACGTACCGGCAGCCAATTTTGATGTGGCATAATGTGTAAGGGCATTACTATTGTGTGGCATAATGTTATAACATTATATGTCGTACAGTAATGCACTTATAAGGGGCAGTCCTACTGTGTGTCAAGACATGAATGGGCTCTACCAGAATGTGAATGGGCTCTGTGTGGCAGAACTTGAATGGGCTCTACCTTGTGGTTTAGCGTAAATGGTCTCTACTGTGGTATAACGTGAATGAGGGGCACTACTGTGTGACATAACCTAAATAAGGGGGGGGGGTAGGTTTAAGTTTTGCCTAGGGTGCCGAGAAACCTTGCACCGGCCCTGAAAACACTGCCGGACATAACACAATGAAGCCTGGCTGGATCAGTGAGATCCATGCAGGAATTCATTGTGTACAGTGTGAAAAGAGTTAAAACAGTTAAAAGTGTAAAAAAAAAATGCGTGATGTCCTTCCTCCTAAGCATAACCAGCCTCGGGCTCTTTGAGCCGCACCTGTTTGTTTAAATACTGGGGGAAAATTGACTGGGGTCCCCCCGTATTTAGACAACCAGCACCGGGCTCTTGGACCGGCCCTGGTTCCAAAAATAGAGGGGACAAAAGAGGTAGGGGTCCTCCGTATTTTTAAAACCAGCACCGGGCTCAACTAGCCAAGAAGATAATTCCACAGTTGGGGGACACTTTTATACTGGTACCTGTGGCCATGGCATTACCCCCCAACTAGCCACCCCTGGCCGGGGTACCCTGGAGGAGTGGGGACCCCTTAAATCAAGGGGTGAAGCCCGAGGCTGCCCCCCCATCCTTGGGCTGTGGATGGGGGGCTGATAGCCTTTTTGTGTGTAAGAAAAGAATATTGTCTTTTGTTGTAGAACTAAAAGTCCCAGCAAGCCTCCCCCGCTTGCTGGTACTTGGAGATTCACAAGTGCCAGCATGTGGGGAAATAACGGGTCCACTGGTACCTGTAGTTCTACAACAAAAGAAATACCCAAATAAAAACAAGACACACACACCTTGATAGTACAAATTTATTAAAACACACTTACACACTCATACATACTTACCTACATCCCACGCCGACCAATCACGTCCCCTTCTCCATGTAGAATCCAATATACTCACCTATTATCCAGTGATGATCGGTCCTCTTCGATCCAGAAGTAATCCACGGCCTTGTCAAGAAAAACAAACCGAAAGCCCGATCTACGCCACTAAAGGGGTTCCATGTTTACACATGGAACCCCTTTCCCCGAATGCAAGGACCCCCCGTGACTCCTGTCACTGGAGATCCCAGCAACCAATCAGGGTGCTCCACATTATGGCGCTCTTCTGATTGGTTGTACGCTACTAGCCTGTCAATCATGAGTAGCACACCGGCTAGAATGCGGGATTGCGCTCCTCCATTCTGGCCTATGATGGGAACTTTGAGGTCTGCCGTTAACCGCGGGGTTAATTAAGGGCACTCTTATGGGTGACCACAATTAACTTCACGGTTAACCGCAGACCGCAAGGTTTGCTAGGGCTTGGTGTTCTACAACAAAAGACAAGCACAGCGATCGGGTCGGAATTGTGCATGCGCCGCAGTGCGCCGGTGCATGCCAGATGGCCGAAGGCCGTCACTGCCTAGCTATCACCTCTGAGGCAGAGGCAGTCACTGGGCGGGAGCGGGCTGGACGGCGGCGTTAAGCCGCCATTTAGGGGGCGCGGTCCGGCCAACGCAGGCGTGGCTGGACCGTTGGGGGGGTGGGCCGTGGCGGCTGCATTATGTCACACGCAGCCACTGCAAACCAGGGCAGCGAAGAGGTTCTCCCGGCCAGCCGCAGGAGCTGCGCTAGCCGGGAGTAACTCCTGAGATGCAAAAGCCTTGCCGCTGTGCGATGCTTTTGCATTTCTGCGGGGGGGGGGGAGGGTGCGGCACTGACATGCGGGGCGGACTAGCCCTGTGCTGGGCGTCCCCCGGCATGTCTGAAATTTAGCACAGCTACTATCAACTCGGAATAACCCCCATTATTCTTTTTTTACACACAAAAAGGCTGTCAGCCCCCCCAATCTCCGCCCAGGGATGGGGGAGACAGCCTCAGCCTTCACCCCTGGCCCTTGGGTGCCTGGAGGGGGGACACACACCTTGATTTAAGGGGTCCCCACTCCTCCAGGGAGTTGGGGGGGGGGGGGGTAATGCCACGGCCGCAGGGACCAGTATTAAAGTGTCCACCTGCTGTGGCATTATCTTCTTGGCTAGTGGAGCCCAGTGCTGGTTTTAAAAATACTGCCTCTTTTGTCCCCCGTATTTTTGGAACCAAGGCCAGCCCAAGAGCCCGGTGCTGGTTGTCTAAATACGGGGGACCCCAGTCAATTGTTCCCCGGTATTTAAACAACCGGGGCCGTCTCAAAGCGCCCGAGGCTGGTTTATGCTTAGGAGGGGGGACCCCACGCAATTTTTCATTTTTATTTTTAACTATTTCAGACCCTTTCCACAGATAAGCATGCACGGATCTCACTGATTAAATCGGGACCTTAGTAAATATACCCACCGCAGTGCAACATGGTTTTGCCCAATTGCTAACTTTTTTGGTTTGCTTACAACTCTGAATAACCCCCACAGTCCACATGGAAAGTACAACATGCGTAAGATAAACATTTGTGTGCACCGCTGTATTTGCAATCAGTGTAAAAGGCATATATAGGCCAAAGTGGTAAATTACATATTTTTTTCCTTTATATTTACATCAGACTACAATCTCAGTGTTTCAGGTGTGGGTGCTGTCATTATGAGATATCCAACATAGTACAACCGAACATTGAAGTCCCAACTTGCTCTGTTTGGACACCTTCAGATATAAAACGTTTATCAGATAAGCGGTTTTAACTCGTTTTTGATAGTATGCATAATGAGTCATATGTGCTTTTATTGTTTAATATTTTTTTATTTTTAAAAATTACTTTATGATTAATGTTTCTTTGTCATTATGCATGGATACATTGCTAAAACAAAATAATGATAGAAAAAATAACATCTCTGTATCCAAAAAGATAACACCTATAGGCATAATATATCTACCTCTGTGTATACTCTATTTCACCTTAGAAAAAGCTAAAAAGTCAAGTACACCACCTTAAATAACTTAAAAACATGTATTGACAAAAAGTGCCGGGTGCCGGATTTGAGGGGGCACTGAGACGGTTAACCCCCTAACACCCGCTCCTCGTTGCCTACCCTCCTTCCTCTAAGCCCTAAGGGGCCACCTGCTGCCGGGCCGGAGGCTTCAGTTTCCCAGCACTCATGAAGGGGATGGCTGCTGGCGGGAGTGAGACACGGCAGGGGCTGAGAGCCAGAGAGCAGCCGTGACAGCCGGTGGGGACAGCAGGGTGGAGACAGGCAGGGATAGGCAGAGAACAGTGATCAGGTGCTACAGCACAGGAAACAGGTAAGTGAGGAGTGTGGTCATGTGGGGTTCTGTCACACATACAGGTCATGTAGATCTGCTACATGTAGTGTAAGTGTACCCATATATGCAGACAAGGTATAGTCCTCTTACCTCTATATGCAGTACATGCATAGTCTCCTCTATCCCCATGCAATAGGTGCATAGTCCCCCCACGCCATTTACAGTATGTGTACAGTTCCCCCTACCACTTTATTCAGTACATGTATAGTCCTCCCCTACCTTTTTATGCACTATGTATAGAAAGATTTATGTCATTGTGTACATACCTTTTTCTTTTGACATGCTAAAAAAAACAACCTGTCCTGGCCCTGTCATTTCTGCCCCATACTGCGGTCATTATTGGACAGGGGGATTTCCTTGTCTAGCATATGCTTAGAGGCTTTTATTTTGAATAAATGTCATTTTTTTTTATTTAAATCATGCAAATATTCATGTGTATTATTTTACATGGTGAAACAGTCATTGTTCACTGGTCTGGGTTACTGGGCATGAAGGGTAGTGTAACTCTTGTTATAGTATGTTAATCTGATGAGCATTCTTCAAGCTCCTGTTAGTCATCTTGTTGGGACAAGATTTGTCAGGTAACATGGGGTTGGGTGCAACAGAACACCCATTTCCCCTCTCGAAACTCCAACCCCTCGTTTCCGCAGGTGTTTGGAGAGCATTGGGTTGCTGGGATGGACCTCCAAGACGTGCAGTGTGTAGGTGTCGGAACTCGGAGACGTGAAGCCACACTCCTCACATACATAGATCTTGGAGCGGCGCTGGCGGTAAGCATAACTCTGTAGCACCCCATGAATCTTGCGCAGATGAGACTCGAGAGAGCAGCGCTGAGTGAAGGATTTGTCACAGGCTGGACACTTGTATGGTCTTATCCCTGTAAGATAGGATATATTTATTTATTTATTTTATTTATTAACAGTTTCTTTTATACCGCAGCATATTCCGTTGCGCTTTACAATTAGAACAACAGTAATAGAACAAAACTGGGTACAAACAGACAGACATAGAGGTAGGAAGTCCCTGCTCGCAAGCTTACAATCTATAGGGAAATAGGCATTGATACACAAGGATAGATGCTACCTATTCCATAATGGTCCACCAGATTGCTAGGTTCTTAATGGGTTGCATGATATGATCACCCAGCAATGTTGGCCAAGTGTCAGGAGGGTGTGAGAGTAAAGAAAGACAAGAGATGTGATGTTATGTATACTGTACAGAGAGGATGTAATTAGATAGGGAAGCATTGAAGGTTATGTGGGTGGGTCTGGAATTTGATAGGCTTGTCTGAAGAGGTGAGTTTTCAGGAAACGTTTAAAGGTTTGGAGACTAGAGGTGAGTCTTATTGTGCGTGGGAGGGCATTCCACAGAGTGTGTGAAGCCCGGATAAAGTCTTGTAATTTTGAGTGTGAACAAGTAATGCATGTGGATGGAAGCCGTAGATATTGTACAGAGTGGAGAGGTCGGGTAGGGAGATATTTTGAGCTGAGTGAAGAGATGTATGTTGGTGCATATTTATAAACGTGCCACCCAGCAGTATTTTATTATGGACAGATACAATGATAAAACATGACTGGACATTAACCTAGAGGTAAGAGGGCCCTATACACAGGCTTACAATCTATTGTACAATAACTTCAGTGACCTGAATGGGATGATTCTGAGTTGGAAGCAAAGCAACAATTTATGTATCTGTTACATTCAAAATTAATTGTAAGGGTGAAAGTCTACGTAGGGGAAGGCCAATTACAAGGGAACTGGCATAGTCCATTCAGGAGAATGTTAGCTTCTGTATTGTCTTGTGTGTGATACCGATGTTTCCTCAACACATTTATCAGAATATACAGATTAGGGGTCTGATTCTGGTTTGGAAGTAAAGCAAAACAAAAACAAAAACAAAAAAAGTAACTTTGTATCTGGAAAAAAACATGTTGCCATGCAAGGGGAGCAAATAAATTTATATTTTTTTCTGTGCAGGGTAAATACTGGCTGCTTTTGCATGTAGCCCACAAATGTTAGACAGCTTTATTTTTACACTGCAGTTTAGATTTAAGTTTGGACGCAGCCCTCCCAAATTAAAATATCTCTGCACATGTTACATCTGCCCCACCTACAGTGCAGCATGGTTTAGCCCATATCCACAGGTACTTGCTTTTTTTGCTTTACTTTAAAATCAGAATCAGGCCCAAGATGTGGGGAGCAAGACAGTCCTGAGTCAAGGAGGAACCTGACAGAAACAGAGTTGTCTAGTTCCTGTTGGATGGTGTAAAAATTGATATGTTGAGTTTGCAGCAAGAAGACAGTAACAGTGTAACACAGATGGCAAAATCTGGAGAGAGTAGATAGATTTACATGCCATATGCATAATGGGATACTGACATCAAAAGTAACTTTTATTAGCTTGCCATGAGAACAGAACATAGGGCCATGTTCTCCGACAACTCATAGAGAGAGGGGGTGGATCCAGTGAAATGAACATGGAAGGTGTGGTTTGGTAAGTAGGTTGAGAAAGAGGCACGTGTCCTACAAGCCCCAAAAGTGACACATGGAAAATATTTTCTGTGACACATTGAAGTCTTAGGGACTCCCCTACTTGTAACAATCCACCTGCACACGGAGTACCTCAGAGATGGATTAAAAATGGGTGGTTGGGGGACATGCCCCATGCCCCTCTCTCTTGTGTCTGCCATGATCAGTTTAAAATAGAAATGTGCACTCAGTATTTCCCCAAGTGAAATATGTTGCAAGTGGAACACAGAAGTCTCCGGTACAGCCCTTTCCAGAATGGTAGACAGGACCATGAAGTACCCCAGAACAGGATTTATAGGAGGGGGCAAAGTGATCGGCTGAACAGAGAAATGTGCACTAAGGAATGGACCTCTGTCTCCTAGACATGTTTTGGCAGAAGTATGAATCGTGCTAACTATCTGCTGGAGGACAGTGTATCCATAATACTACCACACCCCAGCTGTTTTCTGTGTCCCTACTCCTACTCCCCCCCCTCTTTCACCCCAGACTGGCTGTCATGTTCCACTACTATTGGCACCCCACAACCCAGCTTTTTTCTGTGTCCCTACTCCCCCCTCCTCCCCCCCACACTGGCTGTCATGTTCCACTACTATTGGCACCCCACACCCCAAGCTGTCAACATGTATTCCTACTACTGCTACCCCAACCTACATGTCACGTGTCCCTACTACTAACCCCACCCAGCTATCATGTCCTTACTATGACCACCACCCAGGTGGTGGGATTTTCTAGGGAGGAAATTGCTGCAAATCAAAAGAGATGAGATACGAAGGAGAGGAAACAGCAAGAAAATGAATAAAGAATGTATGTTGTAATGGTGGCAGCATTGCAAAAGTTCTTCTGGCTCACCATGTTGAATGGCACAGATGTACCAAGCCTTGGAGAGAGATAAAGTGGAGAGAAATAAAGGGATCTATTTACTAAGCCTTGGATAGAGATAAAGTGGAGGACGGAGGTAAAGTACCGGACTCCTAACTGCCATGTTACAGGCAGTGTTTGAAAAATGACAGTTATGCACTGATTGGCTAGCACTTTATCACTCTCCAAGGCTTTAGTACATCACCCCTGAAAAATAATGTTGCCTACCCATGCCATAGGGACTACAGTGACAGCATAAGGAATGAGTGGTTAACAAGCAAATGCAGAGAGATGAAGGAGTATCAGGGTGTGGCGCTGGTCTTTATAGTTAGTAGTCAGATAATTGCTTAGTCAGGGGAGTCTGTGGAGTTGGCAATGAAGGGCTGTTTCACAGGAAGTTACACCCCCACCACCCTGCTCACCTGTATGTGTTCGCATGTGACGTTTCAAATCAAATGTGTCATTAAAGCCTTTAGCACAGCAGGGGCAGCGATGTCTCTTCTGGATGCTGTGGCACTTCAGGTGACGGGTCAGCATGCGCTGAAGAGGAAAGGTCTTTCGGCAGGCACGGCATGAGAATGGCCCCTGGTGGAAGAATAAGATGGCGTGACTCTAGGGCAACAATATAACCTACATGGCTGGTTAGAGCTTATTCCCACCGTAGACTCCCTCCCTCTGCAGAGAAGCAATGATTTGTTACATACCTCAGCAGCTACTGGATCAGCCGCTGGTTGTTCAGGTGGGTAGGGCCAAAATGTGGAATCTGCAGAATTGAAAACACCATAAAAATGAAACCCCGAAACAACTAGTCTTCTTGGCGCTTCACTTGACCCAGTGGCTGCCTCTAAACTTCACAAAAGGACTTATCCCAAAAAAGTCCCAATTAGAACAATAGAAAAAGGGGGATGTGAATAAGATGGCGCTACTGTGCCTATATGAATAGAAGCGTAGTGGATGATCTCAAAGAATTTTTTTTGTTAATACTTATCCTAATTTTATTAGAACAATTGAGATCCCTTAATCCAATGGATATCTTATTTTGTGTTGTCCCAGTGGGCTCGCAGATACATAGAAGATATAATGGAAAAGGGAATTGTGTGTAGAAACTTCCACCTGAATGTATAGATGTATCTATAGTCAAGATTATTCCTTATATAGGATTTAGGGGGTAATTCAGAGTTGATCGCAGCAGCAAATTTGTTAGCAGTTGGGCAAAACCATGTACACTACAGGTGGGGCAGATATAACATACTGGCTGCTTTATTTTTACACTGCAATTTAGATTTCAGTTTGAACACACCACACCCAAATCTAACTCTCTCTGCACATGTTATATCTGGGCCCCCCTGCAGTGCACATGGTTTTGCCCAACTGCTAACAAATTTGCTGCTGCGATCAACTCTGAATTACCCCCTTAGATGCAGGGCTGCATATACAAAGTAAATGATCTTCTTTTAGTGGATTGGAGGTGGCGTACCTCACTTACAGGATAAAATGTGTTTTAACTCATGTAACGGTATCTTTATCTCCCTTCACCCTATCAGCAATAGAATATGTAGGTGATCTTATAGAACAGTACCTCACTTACATAGTGTGGAATAATGTATCACACATCAAGGTATCTTTGTCATAGAGTACGTCTCAGGCGTACCATTACTCACGGTGAATATAGTGTTGCTCCACATATCAAGGCTTCTTTGTGTCAAATAGACTTGTACAGTGATGCAGATAAAAGTACGGGGGCTGTGTGAAATCCCAGCAAGTTGAATGGTTATAAATTTGGGGAGCTGAGGGCCAGTAACAAAGCTCCAATGGTCAAATTTTGAAATAGTCAATAAATCTTACCTTACTTGGGAGGGGTGTGGTTCATTAGATCGACATGCATTAGGTCAACATACATTGGGTCGACTAGTGAAGGTCAACATGCATTAGGTCGACATGGTCATTAGGTCAACATGTACAAGGTCGACATGGAAAAAGGCTGACATGAGTTTTTTGACTGGTGTCGTTTTCTTCGTAAAGTGACAGGGAACCCCAATTAGTACACCGCGTCCCCTTGCATGGCTCGCTTCGCTCGCCATGCTTCGGGCAAGGTGCCTTGCTCTGCTACCGCTGCGCTCAGCACAGGTTACCGTTCCAAATTGTAGTCCACGTGGATCGTTAAGTATGAAAAAGATGAATGAAAAAAAATTGTCGACCTAGTGACCATGTCGACCTAATGCATGTCGACCTTCAGTGGTTGACCCAATGTATGTAGACCTAATGCTTGTCGACCTAACGACCGCCTCCCCTTGGAAGACGCACACCCACCCCACCTGCACAAGAACTCCTCTGGCCAACCTACATATTCTATTGCTGATAGGGTGAAGGGAGATAAAGATACCGTTACATGAGTTAAAACACATTTTATCCTGTAAGTGAGGTACGCCACCTCCAATCCACTAAAAGAAGATAATTTACTTTGTATATGCAGCCCTGCATCTAAATCCTATATAAGGAATAATCTTGAATATACTGTAGATACATCTATACATTCAGTTGGAAGTTTCTACACATGGGCCCTCATTCCGAGTTGTTCGCTCGCTAGCTGCTTTTAGCAGCATTGCACACGCTAAGCCGCCGCCTACTGGGAGTGAATCTTAGCATAGCAGAATAGCGAACGCAAGATTAGCAGAATTGCGAAAAGAAATTTCTTTGCAGTTTCTGAGTAGCTCGAGACGTACTCAGCCACTGCGATCAGTTCAGTCAGTTTCGTTCCTGGTTTGACGTCACAAACACACCCAGCGTTCGGTCAGACGTTTCTCCAGCCACTCCCGCCAGTGGCGGATCCAGGGGAGGGGCACTCGGGCCTGTGCTCCCCCTGTCATTTGTGGCAGTTTTTTATTTAAATCGGCCACAGCTCTCTGCAGCAATCTCCCCTTGATAGAGCCAGCGCTCCCCACTGACAGCCGTCGCACTCACACTGTCAGCCGCCAGCGCTGCGCTGCACCTCCTCCTGCCTCATAACCAATGGCAACCCGGCGCCCACGTCACGCTGTGCGCTTCCGCTCTCTCCTCCTGAACCGCGCGCTGCCGCTCTCACCTCCTGTACCCAGCCCGCCTCCTGCACTCACAGTGCGCTCTCTCCTGCTGTACCTGCGGTATATGAGCACCATTAGGAGTCCTGTCCTATGATGCCAGCCAGTGGGGTAAAGCCTTAAGGTATTTTCTAAGTATATGTGATAGGGGGGAGGGGGAGGGGAAGGGGGGGGGGAGCGTGCAAGGTTGTCAGGGAATCCTTCATTGTTTCTTTCCTGAAACAAAGTTATGTCCCAGTATCTCCCCCTCAGCACCCTCCCCCTCCCTGTCTCTCCCCATCAGCACCCTCCCCCTCCCTGTGTCTCCCCCTCAGCACCCTCCCCCTCCCTGTCTCTCACCTCTCAGCACCCTCCCCCTCCTTGTCTCTCCCCCTCAGCACCCTCTCTCTCCCCCTCAGCACCCTCCCCCTCCTTGTCTCTCCCCCTCAGCACCCTCCCCCTCCCTGTCTCTCCCCCTCAGCACCCTCCCCCTCAGCACCCTTCCCCTCCTTGTCTCTCCCCCTCAGCACCCTCCCCCTCCCTGTCTCTCCCCCTCAGCACCCTCCCCTCCGTTTCTCCCCCTCAGCACCCTCCCCCTCCCTGTCTCTCACCTCTCAGCACCCTCCTTGTCTCTCCCCCTCAGCACCCTCTCTCTCCCCCTCAGCCCCCTCCCCCTCCTTGTCTCTCCCCCTCAGCACCCTCCCCCTCCCTGTCTCTCCCCCTCAGTACCCTCACCCTCCCTGTCTCTCCCCCTCACCTATATATATATATATATATATATATACATGTGTGTATGTATGTGTGTGTATATACGCAGGTATATTTATGCATGAGTATGAAACGTTAAATATTATGCCTAAATATAGCAATAAGATTGTACATTATAGGAGTTTCATAGATGATGTATTTTTGCTATGGGACGGTACCGAACTAGAGTTTAATGAGATGTTAGATTATTTGAACAACCTGGACTCTACTGTACGGTTCACGGGACACTCAGACAAGAAGTCTATTAACTTTCTGGACTTGACCATTTTCCGGGCCGGTACTAAATTGGGGACTACTCTGTTCAGAAAAGAGACGGATCGCAATACGATTCTGCACGCCACAAGTAACCATCCGCCAGCTTTGAGATCTAGCCTGCCGATCTCGCAATTTATGCGAGTATTGAGAAACAATACAAATCCAATGATTGCCGAAAATCAGATCGTGGAGATGAAGGCTCGTTTTACTCAGAGGGGGTATAGCAAAGATACCATCAACAAATGTCTGGAAAGAGCACGATCACGAATAGGTGAAGTGAAACCGACCAAAGAACCGCGGATGATATATGTCACACAATTTGATGCCAAATCGCCCGCCATCAGAACATCAATAAGGAGACATTGGCCTATTTTGAATTCAGATCCGAAATTCAAAAAATCATTGGAACATCCACCCATGTTAGCCTTTAGACGTGGGCGAAATTTGAAACAATTGTTGATGCACCCTATGAGACAGACGGGTGGCTCAGAAAACAATTGGCTGCATAAAACAAGAAAAGGCTGTGTCAAATGTCTGGGCTGTGTGACATGTCGCTCAATGTTGGTCGGGGAGAAGTTTCCACATCCATTGAGTGGAAAACCAATCACCATTCGATATCGACTACACTGTCGGATGGATCATGTCATCTATATGCTATTATGCCCATGTGGACTTCCATATGTGGGGATGACCACCTGTTCATTCAGAGAGCGAATGGCAAACCATCGCAGCTCAATTCATCAAGCGCTACAAACAGGTCGTACCGACAAACCGGTGGCCCAACATTTCCTGAAGGAAGGACACCAAGTGGCATCTTTGAAGTGCAGAATCATTGATTGGGTCCCTGTCCCTAATAGAGGAGGTGACCGTTCACTTCTTCTGAGAAAATTAGAAGCAAGATGGATATATAGATTAGGCTCTGTGACACCCAATGGCCTGAATGAGTCGAACCCGCTAAACGTATTTCTACGCTAAAACCTGCGTATGAGTTTCTTTTTTGCCCGATGCACGTTTTTTAATGTTTTTTAAGTGTTCTATACACATTTTTGCTACTATAATTAATGCTCTTGCACTAGGTATTATATATTTTTTAATTCAAATAATGTGTGTTTGGCTTTGATCCCCAGGGTGCAGTGGGATTCGTGTAATTGACCCAAATAGATAGTGTTAAAATACTTTAGAATTGGGTGATATGTAATGATTAACAATAGTTGTATTTGTTTGACCGCTGCACCTTGGGGATCCAGCCAATATGTATTTCTGTCTGTGGGGGTTGTTTTTTCTGTCGGGGGAATCCTTAATACTGCTCTGCCTGGCTCTAATACCTTTGTCTGTGCATGTTACATGCATTTGACCACTTGTAGTTGCTTTAAATATGTCCCAACATGGGTGGAATTATTTACATTGGTTAAATCCGGACTGACAGCTTGCCCATTTATGATATAGTTCGGGTGCGTTCAAAATAACAGGTCTCTGACTTCCTGTTTGCGTTCCGGATGGGCACTTCCGGCCGTGTGACGTTTGCGTTCCACGGACCGGAAGTGCTCTGCTCTGGGACTCGGCGGTTCGCGGTGGGCTGCTGTGGCGGCTCCGTTGTTCCCGGCTCGGTGGGTGTGGGCTCGGCTGCCTGTGCTCCCTGATGGGGGTGGGTCTGTTGTGTTGCTGTCCCGTTTTTCTTATGGTAAGAGGTAATTTACTGCGGAGAAGCTTTGTCTCTCCTTGATGACATCACACTGTTTTTTGGCGCCGTTTTTCAAGTGGCTAGGGTATTTAGGGCCAGTCAGGCAGGATCAGTGTTATTGCTGGATGTTTGGATCTTTTGTTCACGGTTGGTGGAAGTTGTGGTTTTCATACAGTACCTCCTGAGGAAGGCCCTTGCTTTGGGCCGAAAGCGCTTGAGGAAATGCTGATCATGTAAAGTATATTACCAATAAATGAACAGTTGTTTATGAAAAAAAAGTCTGGAGAGTGCCCCCTCTGAATCTTTTTCTCTATATATATTTTTATATATATATATATATATATATATATATTTTCACAGTATATATGTATATATATATATATATATATATATATATATATATATAAAGCCAGATACTCAGGAACGGCACTCCCAGACATGAAGATAAATCACATGTACAAGTGGTAAGTTTTCAAATAGCGTTTCAGTGACCATTTATTGTGTAGCGGCACTTTCCTCAGACAACAAACATACAAAAACTGATAGCATTTAAATACGTGTACACCTCCAAAAGACCAATCACCGGGGTCGGTAATCCTCTCCCATCCGGTTACACGTCAGTAATGACCTCACCTCAGTCCACTCCCTGTCACCCACTGCCTGTCACCCACTGCCAGTCACTCTCCATCAACCACTAGCTGTCACCAACTGATAGTCACTCTCCCTGTCACCTACTGCAAGTCACTCTCTCACTCTCTCCCTGTCCTGTGAGGCCACGCCCCTTGTAGTGGGGACACACCCCTTTTCTGCGAGCGAATGCGCTGAAGGCGCACACAAATGTACTTGCCCCTTCCATGGTGCCCCCCCCTATCATTTTCTTCTGGATCCGCCCCTGACTCCCGCGTTTTTCCCAGAAAAGGCAGCGTTTTTTCGCACACACCCATAAAACGGCCAGTTTCCGCCCAGAAACCCCCACTTCCTGTCAATCACACTCCGATCACCAGAACGAAGAAATTTCTTCATAAAGCCGTGAGTAAAATACCAAACTTAATAGCAAATTTACTTGGCGCAGACGCACTGTGAACATTGCGCATGCGAATTAGCGACTAATCGCTCCGTTGCGAGAAAAAAATAACGAGCGAACAACTCGGAATGAGGGCCATAATTCCCTTTTCCATTATCTTCTATGTATCTGTGAGCCCACTGGGACAACACAAAAGAAGATATCCATTGGATCAAGGGATCTAAATTGTTCTAATAAAATTAAGATAAGTATTGACAAAACTTGTTCTTTGAGATCATCCCTCACACTTCTATTCACATAGGTACAGTAGCACCATCTTATTCACATCCCCCTTGTTCTATAATTTCTCATTCCGTGTCTGTACAATGAATCAGAAGCATTATACATACTAGTATTTTTGACCCCTCAAAACTGGGTGGTTAGCTAGTGTAGCCGCACTTCTCCCCGGGCACCTTACCCCTTCCAGAACCGTGGCTACACAGAGGCGCATTAGGCTGGGAATACATAGGTAAGCCTCATGTTTAAAAAATAACAAACTGCTACTCTATCCTACCTAAGGAGACAGGACCTTGCGAACACCTGTGCGATTGGAATATTTGCTCAATCCTGTCGCACAGCAGCAAACAGCTCTGAATCACCCCCATGGTTTGTTCCAGACACAAAGTTACTTTCTGTTTTTTTGCTTTACTTCCAAACATGAATCAGGCCCATTCTTCTCTATACACCTGTACTTAGAGAGTCCCTTTATATCAAAAGGAACACAGGATTAGTAAATTGCGGTCCTAACCAAAACTATATTGCATTGATATGTTAGCTCCCAGTACAATCAATAGACTCTTGGATTTTGTAAAGTATCGTAGACCCTAGTACAGACACTGATGTGATCATGACGCTGGGAATTTACATTCCGACAGGTGCATACTGTACATTTTATACATTTCATAACCTTTCTTTATCTTGTGAAAGTTCTTAAATGAAAAAGAGAAAAATCTTAATTATACAAATGTATCATACTAGATAATACTGCACTGTCTAACTTTTAGTATTTCTTCATTAAATGCCTTTATTAGTTTACCAAAAACTGTAATTAAATACTAATATTTATGTTTACCCGTGTATATGTAACCTTATACTACAATCACCGACAGGTATTTATTTTATATTTGTGCTGCTGGACTACAGTAACTCAATAACCTGATTTACACAGCCGGGAAATAAATGAGTCGTGAAGAATGAGCTACAGACGCAGATTGATTGTTGTTAATCCCTCTGTGTAAATAGAAGTAATTGTCTGAATTTATTGAATAGGTTTCTTTCTTGTTTACAATCAAGTGGTTTTAGAGAGAAAGAATAGGAGGCAAAGATCCGTTGAAAAGGTGAATAGCCGGACGTCAGCTAATTTGACTCTTAATAGAACATTTGTTCGTCAATATTCTTTGACGGCTAGGTTTTTCCTAAAACACTAGCTTTACGATTATAGCATAAGGTTACATATACACAGGTGCCCATAAACCCAAACATGAGGCTTTAACTATAGTTACAGTTACAGTACATTATCATCTATGATGAGAAACAGCTCATTGTACTGCAGAAGAAATGTGAATATTAAACAGCCAAGGGCGTAACTAGATATTTGTAGGCCCCATAGCAAAACTTTGTAAGGGCGATACATGTATATAACACATGGGGCAGCATGGGCAGCATAATGGTTAGCATTACTGCCTCACAGCACTGGGGTAATGGGTTTGATTCCCACCATGGACCTGTGTAGAGTTTGTACATTCTCCTCGTGCTTGCGTGGGTTTCCTCCAGGTACTCCAGTTTCTTCCCACAATCCAAAAAGTTTACTGGTTGGTCCTAACAAAATGAATCCTAGTATGAATGTGTGTGCATGTACATGTGCTAGGGAATATAGGGGCAGATGTATTAACCTGCAGAAGGCATAAGGAAGTGATAAACCAGTGATAACGGCAAGGTGATAAACGCACCAGCCAATGAGCTCCTAACTTTTAATTTACATATTAGAGCTGATTGTCTGGTGCGTTTATCACCTTGCACCTTGCACTTATCACTGGTTTATCACTTCCTTATGCCTTCTCCAGGTTAATACAGCTGCCCAATTGATTGTAAGCTCCACTGGGGCAGGGAATGATGTGAATGGCCAAAATATTCTCTGTAAAGCGCTGTGGAATATGTGTGCACTATATAAATAACTGGTAATAAAAATAATAATAATAATAATAATAATAATAATAATAATAATAACAACATATGTGACCCTCCCAGCTCTGGGCCCTATAGCAGCTGTACTCCATGCACCTATGGTAGATACATGATCCCTTGTAAACATATTGCCATATAATGTCCACTGTTTCCATCTTGTGAGTAAGCACTTGGCTGCTGTATCCATATTCTACATGTTTAATGTTTTAAATATTTCTGTACCAGACTGGCAGTTGTTTATTACGGGTTGGGGCTGTAATGCCGGCGGTCGGGATCCCTGAGGTCAGCATCCCGTCAACGGGATCCCGGATGCCAGAATGCTGCGCCTGCCACAGGTTCTATTCCCAGTCTATGGGTGTCGTGGACACCCACAAGTGGGAATAGTCCCTGTTTGCCGGCATTCCGGCTGCCGGTTTTGTAAGTGGTTGGGATTCAAGTGTCGGGATCCCGACCACCGGTAAAGCAACTATGGGGGTTACTCCGAGGTTGATCGCAGCAGCAAGTTTGTTAGCAGTTGGGCAAAACCATGTGTACTGCAGGAGAGGGGCAGATATAACATTTGCAGAGAGTTAGATTTGGGTGGGTTATTTTGTTTCTGTGCAGGGTAAATGGTTTACTGGCTGCTTTATTTTTACACTGCAATTTAGATTTCAGTTTGAATACACCCCACCCAAATCTAATCTCTCTGCACATTTTATATCTGTCCCCCCTGCAGTGCACATGGTTTTGCCCAACTGCTAAAAAATTTGCTGCTGCGATCAACTCAGAATTAGGCCCTATATCCTGTTTATTACGACAGTAAATGGTGTGAGGTATTGGGGACTGAGCTTTTTGTATTTTAGCAACCCTGACTAAGAATAAACTTCTGTAAATGGTTATGGTAACTGTTTTATGTAGTTCTGCCTCAACAAAATGATGATGATTTTATTTAAACTGCAAAGAAACACCTGTGCTGCAGCCATGTTGGCCAGAAAAGTCTCTGTCTGCACAAATGTACATTTCAGCCAGGTTTCCCTTATGTCTGAGCTTAATTTGCATAAACTGTTGGACTATCTCTTTACAAACCTACCTGCGGCCATTGGGGCAATATACTAACAACTACCACAGGGCATATATGGGCTGAGCACAAAATAGGCAATCATTGTGTGTACATTTCTGCAAATTAGCCGTTGTCTATATCAACCAGCGGATAATTAACTTTGCTCAATTCAGACAATAAAAACAAATATCTGAATGCTTTGGTCCATTGCAAAATGTAAATAAAAAATTACTTGAGATATCTTTTGTTTTAAGATAAAGGGCTAAATGCATCATTGCTTGGAGAGTGATAAATTCGAGAGAGGAAAAAGTACCAGCCAATTAGCTTCTAACTGACATGTTACAAGCTGTGTTTAAAAAATTACAGTTAGGAGCTGATTGGCTGGTGCTTTTTCTCTGTCCATTTTTATCACTCCCCAAGCGATGACGCATCTAGCCCATTGGGGGGGATAAAGCACTAACCAATCATCTTCTATCTATTATATTACAGGCTGTGTTTGAAATTTGACAGGAGTTGATTGGGTAGTGCTTTTTCTCTCTCCACTTTCTCTCTCTCCATGCTTTGATAAATACCCCTGAAAACCTTCAACCAGACTGCTGGGAGAATGTTTACCTTATTAATGCAATTAAAGCAGGATACATTTTAAAAGGGACATCAAATATTACATTTACACAGAGCTGTTCCTTCCCCCTTATTAGAAATGAGAGGCCCTGGGAAAGACAGATTCAGTAATCTCCGCACAGTCATTAATTCAGATCTAGTTCTATGTTACAGCAACAGGGGGAACCCCAGGAAATTCTTTTTCAATGTTCACGTCTTGTGACTGCTGTATGGGGAAGGAGCCACTCAGTTAAAATGTAAAGATTCCCTGAGAATGTCAATTTCATTTCATTATTGACAATTCTATTGGACATTACCGTTTAAGCATTTGTAATTTGACCTACCTGGAATATACAAGTCCCCTCTTTCAGCGTCTGCAAGATGCCTCCATCCTGTGACTCCCATAACAGTCCGGTGTCTCTTTACCAAGAACGAGCGAGGCATGTCCCTGGAGATAAAAAGGTCACAGTTACAGTTTCTTGAAAATAGAATTCAAGTCCATTTGCCAGAAAAATTGATGATTTTGTGCAGATAATTGGTGAATATTTTAAGGAATAGTCTGTGTTTTTGCAGCAGTTTTGAAAACAGAATAGAATCCGGATTTCTAGTTACACTTTGGGGGGGAAAAATCGGAGAATGTAGAGAATGAATTCGTGGCGGAATATCTGGTCCACTATTGTAAGTTGTCATTAAAGGGGGTACACACGTAGCAATTTTTGCTTCATTTCTAAGCAGTCTGGCTAGAAATGAAGCACACATCGCTCTCTGTGTATGCCCCATAGCGATAGCGATATGCGGACTCGCTGACTCTAAATTGGCCCGCTGGCTGAAGTGAGCGTCCAACCTCCCCCCCCCCACACTGAGCTAGCTATGTGCTGAGTGCGGGGAGAGATGTGTGCTGAGCGTTCTGTGATAGATCGCTCAGTACACACCTCCCTGTGGTTACCCCCTTAAGACTAAGAACTGGCCATACAACTAATAATTGATTGTCCAGTTTGACTGGTTGGAATGAAAAGCTGGTGATGTATGGGAGCAAATGAGAATTGATAATTTTCTCCCAAACACTGAAAAGCACACAAAAATGGTCAATCAGACAAATTGGTTAAATCCATTTGATTTAACCAATTTGTCTCAAGGACCATTTTTGTCAGTTTTACAGCATTTCATAGCAAATGGTTAATTGTTCTTTGCTCCCATACATTACCAGGTTTTTATTACAACCAGATAGATTGAACAATCAGTCTTTAGGTGTATGGCCAATCTTACTGTTGGGATTGACCAGTAGTGTAATGAGGAAGAATCCATGAGGACATACGTAGACCTGGACTTACTATTATTAACTATGCTGTAGGACTGTTTCTCCTTCTGCTGTCTAGAGCTGTCCCACCTTCCCAAAATCTCCTAGCTCCTCTTTCAGACTAACCTACCTGCCTGGGTCAATCCCAAATATCTTCGAAAGACAACCAGTCAGTGCAGTGGCGCTGTTAGAATGAAAATCTCTGTATAGGAAAATTACAAAATATACACGGCCCTTTTATTTGTTGGGAATGATTTGAATGTCCTAGAACTTTGCATATGAAGCTGAGCTCCTCTTCTCACATACATAGAGACAACGGCTCTTCCTTCCCATGCAAAACCAGCAGACAGGCCCACAGGTGGGGGAGGCGGGTGCTTTGTACTGGGACAGTTCATTTTTAAAAGGATGGACCTATTTTGTGCGAATAATTCACCCCTGATACCTACAGGTATCCTATTACCAATTGTTTTGACAGGCTATTAATGGTGACTGGAGTATTTATGTTATTTGCCTGTATTGTATAAAACACAAATCTGGAATTAACGGGATGTCATTAGCTGCTGGTTTGGATTCATTTGACTCTCCCGTTGCCCCTGCATCTTATTTGATTAACAAACCTTGTTAGCTGAGATTTGCAGTTTGTTAACCCCTTAGGAGCAGACTCTCAGTCACTCAGTGAACAGCAGAAGAGGGAGTTGTGTGAGGAGAACAGATATTTATGCTGACACCTGCATCAGTGATATGTATAGACTTAGACACCAGTTATTGCCCTGCGTGAGCTATATCTTATATTACTACTACTATTATCTTATACTACTACTACTACTACTACTAATAATAATAATAATGATAGTGTTATTTATATAGCACTTTGACCGGCAATTAAAAAAATAAATAAATACACAATAAAGAGAAGCGAGAGCTAAGCATTAAGGTTGTACTCGCTCTCTCTTTATATATATATATATATATATATATATATATATATATTCTTACAAACTAAAGGAACATTATTGAAATGCGTGAGAAAACAGATAAGTCTGGAATCTGTTTTACCTATATTCTAGTATGGGGGCCTCATGAACTGTGCGAAGAAGTGAGTTTCAGTGAGTTGGAGCCCCAATAGCTAAAAGACCTTTCCCCTAATGGAGTAATGGAAATATTTAAGAAGAGAATAGTTGTTATGTGGCTGGAACAGGGGTAGTTGGTTATAGCCAGGCAGCTGCATCCTAACCAATATCTAGGAGCTTAGCAATTAACACAGCCGATACAACAGTGTTAAAGGCAGAGCTATAGTCCAGAAACAGTAATCTTGCATATGAATCTCTATTTCCTAAGTGACAGAGAACCTTGTGGAGACCCGTAAGAGCAACATCCTCAGTGGATCTATTTGACCTTAAGGCACAAATTGAATATCTATCATTGTTTAACAACATTATCAATGTAATTGTACAAATGTGGATACAGAGAGATCAATAAATGTCCTTTGAGACAATCTTTGAATGACATAAAACAATGACAGTAAAGTTTACAGTGCACGATTCTAAATTGTAGTGTTATCTTTATGGCCCTCATTCCGAGTTGTTCGTTCGTTAGTTTTTTTTCGCAACGGAGCGATTTGTCGCAAACTGCGCATGCGCAATGTTCGCAGTGCGTCTGCACCAAGTAAATTTGCAAAAAAGTTTGGTATTTTACTCACGGCTTAACGAAGAAATGTCTTCGTTCTGGTGATCGTAGTGTGATTGACAGGAAGTGGGTGTTTCTGGGCGGAAACTGGCCGTTTTATGGGTGTGTGTGAATAAACGCTGCCGTTTCTGGGAAAAACGCGGGAGTGGCTGGAGAAATGGGGGAGTGTCTGGGCGAACGCTGGGTGTGTTTGTGACGTCAAACCAGGAACGAAACTGACTGAACTGATCGCAGTGGCAGAGTAAGTCTCGAGCTACTCAGAAACTGCAAAGTAATTTCTTTTCGCAGTTCTGCGAATCTTTCGTTCGCAATTCTGCAAAGCTAAGATTCACTCCCAGTAGGCAGCGGCTTAGCGTGTGCAAAGCTTCTAAAAGCAGCTAGCGAGCGAACAACTCGGAATGAGGGCCTATGTCCGTTGATCGCCTATTCCTGTTTTTTTTTATAGCAGATAAAGGCGTGTGTAATATTTTTAAAGAGAACGCCATAGTGAAATGCTCCCCATCTAATACCTCTGACCGAACTGAACCTGTCATTTGTATATAATGCACGTATCTCTACTACTGATCAGTATCTGTGTCCCAGGCCTCATATCAGAATGTGTTGTGTGAAAATGGGAGTTGGAAGTCTGATTGTGTTATCGGGCCCCATGCTGTAGAAAAGTGGATGCTGAACAGTAGGGTCTCGTTCCATTTGAGCACTTACATGGGTGGCCCCTGTGGTAGTTGATAGCTGAGGGGATCATAAGTGTCTTGGTCAATCAGATGACAGTAATTCTGTGATGGGGTTTTAAAAAACTAATATTTTCCGCTATAAGAAGATCTCTTGCATGACCATTTAGAGCATATTTCATTGGGTACAAGAATATCCCTTTTAAATACAAATAAAATAAAAATGTACTATTTTTTTTCATTCGTGAACAAGTGTTTGTGAAATCTTTGTTTAGGAAAAAAAAAAGAAGACTCGTTCCTTTGTTTTATTTACATCTTATTGCTGTTTTAGCCCCCTTTCCATTATACTGGGACCACCAAGATGTTTCTGTGTGCTTTAAGCATGCTGGAAACCCCATTGAAATAAAAGGACTTTTCAAGTAAATTTGTTGCCTTCTGTGTTCTGGATGCATTTGTAAATATATGACATGTTGCTTAGTTCAGTTTGGTGCCAAGATCAGCATGTCAGTGCCTGAGTCCTGCGGCATCTGAGTGACTTGTGAATCTGCAGGAGCTGCAAGTCAGTGCAGCCACATCTGTGTTTGTAATCTCCAGTTGGCTCAGCTCTTGCCAGTAGGATATACTTCCTTGTTACATTCCTAGTGTTCATGCTGTTAGACTGGCACTGATGAGCAAAGTTGTAACTAGACCTTAGATTGATCCCAGAGAAAGCCCGTAGCCCATGCTATGATGCCCCTTCCCACATTTTATATATATATATATATATATATATATCTATATATATATATCTATCTATATATATATATATCTATATATATAAAAAATTTATTTGGACACAAATGATCTCTATACTACATTCATGCACTTAACTTGAGAGCTTGTTGTTATTCAGTTACAATACCGTTTATTACATACCACATTTCAATATATTGCCATACCCAGGATTCAAACCTATAACCTGTTAAATTCTATTCAAACACCTCACTCATTGAGCTATTTGATCCTAAATATAAACTATGAACACTATATGAAGCTTAAAAAAATAATCAGTATTGCAGATAGCTCAATGAATAGATCCTCTGACTGCAATGCCACAGGCAATGGGCTAGAATATTGGGTATGTCAGCATTGTCACGATCCGGGTAACTGAACGCCATTTTCTACCAGTTAGGTGTCTCCTGGGATTGGTTCAGCGTGCCAGGGCCGGGTTATAACTATGTTTTCTTTACAACTCTTTTGGTATTGCCCGCAGCGCTAGCTCAGCGGCCTTCTTGGTGTGCTCACTTAACTATGGTATGGCGCTCTCAGTCCCGCTGCGCCCGTCACCGCCACGCCCGTGGTCTCACCTCGTGGGGGCTGGGGTGGGGCATCCTCCGTGTGCTGCGGCTGCTGCCGCCGTCCGTGTGGCTGCTGTGCGTGTGTGGGAATGCGTGGAGCCTCTGCTGCTGCGGCCTCCGCCGCCATTGCTGTTTGGCACATGGTTCCTCGGATCGTCTTTTCCCCTTCAAGCTTCGTCATGGGCGCAGCCATGTTGGATAGAATCACATGTCACTTTCCTCACTGCCTGTGCATAATTGTCAGCCAATCCCTGCTACCCTGCAGGTATAAATATCCTGTCCCAGCACCCAGGAAATTGTCAGTGCTTCAATTGTCTTTCCAGTGATTCCAGTCTGCAGCTTCACTAAATACTCTCCTGTAATTGCTCTCTGCGGTACAGCCTGACTCTCCTGTGATTACCCTCTGCAGTGCAGCTCCAACTCTCCTGGGGTTATACTCTGTGGTGCAACCTGTCTCCCTTGCTTCCGCACCCAGTATTAGCAGAGTATGTACTACGGCTTCCAGCAGCCACTCTCCAGCGGTTCTCTGTTTCCACTACCATCACTATTATAGTGGAGTGATATTCCTGCAATCCCCAGCATCACTTGAGTGCTTTACCTGCGATCCCCAGCATCACTTAATGCTTCACCTGCGATCCCTAGCATCACTTAATGCTTCACCTGCGATCCCCAGCATCACTTAATGCTTCATCTGCGATCCCCAGCATCATTTAATGCTTTACCTGCGATCCGAGCTTCACAAGGCATTTCAAGCTAATTCTCCGGTTACTGGTCTCAAACCAGTAGGAACTCAGAGACTCTCTCTTTGACAGTTATTGTTTTTGTTGCACTTTCTATGACTTTTATTATTTAATAAACACCCTTAAAGGCACCTCCTGTTGTCGTGGTCATGCCTTTGGGCATTGGTACTACTGTACCTGCGCATGTCTAGGAGTCCCATCTCACCTCCTAAGTTCAGGTACCCGTCAGCCCCTACAACTGTGGCTTCTCGATACCAACACCAGCCCTCAGTTGTGACAGTAAGCACTGACCTAATGGATCCGGTCGGAGATCAAGTCCAAGGGACCAGGCCGATGCAAGAACTGGCAGCTCGTCTTGAACATCAGGAGGCTGCACAAGGCCATGTTATCCGATGACTTCAGGACCTCTCCTCCCGACTGGATGAAATTCAAGCAACCCTCCGTGGGTCAGGGGCGTCCAGTATGCCGACTGCAGTACCTCCGGTAATATCCCTACCCACCATACCCATTTCTTCTCCACGTCTCCACTTGCCGACCCCTGCTAAATATGATGGATCCCCAAAAGCCTGCAGGGGTTTCTTAAACCAGTGCGAGATTCACTTTGAGTTGCAACCTGGCAGTTTTCACACAGACCGCACTAAAGTTGCTTATATCATCCCCCTACTCATTGGCTCCGCCCTTGACTGGGCATCACCCTTATGGGAAAGATCAGATACTCAGCTGTCATCCTACTCTGACTTCGTGGCAACATTCAGACGTATCTTTGATGAGCCAGGTCGAATGTCGTTAGCTTCTTCTGAAATTCTCCGGCTACGTCAGGGGACACGAACTGTCGGCCAGTATTTAGTACAATTCCAGACTCTGGTATCTGAAGTTTCCTGGAATGAGGAAGCCTTCTATGCAGCTTTCTGGCAGTGTCTGTCTGAACGTATTAAAGATGAGCTCGCTACTAGAGACTTGCCCTCGAAATTGAATGAGCTCATATCACTCTACACTAAAGTTGACCTACGGTTCCGTGAAAGGGCTATGGAGCGAGGCAGGTCAACAGTTCCTAAGACTCCTTCTGCTCCTCCTCCTCATCAGCCATCTCCATCCAAAGATGAACCTATGCAGATAGGTTATTCACGATTGTCTCCAGCAGAGCGTAGAAGACGTCTCTCTAATCGTCTTTGCCTGTATTGTGCTGCACCTTCCCACCTCATTAATGCCTGTCCTGAGCGTCCGGGAAACTCCAAATCCTAGCCCGCCAAGGAGAGGGTCGGCTAGGAGTAATGAATTCCTCTCCGTCTTCAAGTGACTGCAACCTCTCAGTTTCTCTTCAGGTGGCTCAGCGTACCAAGAATGTTATTGCGTTGTTGGATTCTGGAGCAGCCGGAAACTTTATAACTGAGAAGCAGTAGTCTCTAACCACTGAGAGACTGTCATCTCCTATATCTTTGACTGCCGTGGACGGCAGTAAGATTCCTGATGCGGTGATTACCTCCAAGATCCTACCTATCTGTCTGAAGGTAGGGGTTCTGCATACAGAACTGATTTCCTTCCTGGTAATCCCAAGGGCCACTCATCCTGTGGTTCTAGGCCTCCCATGGCTTCGTTTGCATAATCCCCAAGTTGATTGGAAGACGACCCATATCCTGGCATGGGGTCCTTCTTGTTCTGAGACATGTCTACATAAAGTGTTTCCAGTTTGCAAATCCTCCTCTAAATCTCCTGATGTTCCGCCTTCTCCATATCAGGATTTCACCGATGTATTCAGCAAGTCTTCAGCCGATATTCTTCCTCTCCATAGAGAATGGGATTGCCCTATCGATCTCATTCCAGGGAAAACTCCTCCTCGTGGACGCACGTACCCATTATCGTTGCCTGAGACTCACTCCATGGAGGAGTATATCAAGGAAAATTTGCTAAAGGATTTATCCGGCCTTCGTCTTCCCCAGCTGGCGCAGGCTTCTTCTTTGTAAAGAAGAAAGATGGCAGCCTGCGGCCTTGTATTGACTACCGGGGCCTGAATGACATCACAGTGAAAAATCGGTACCCTCTGCCGCTTATCACCGAGCTATTTGACCGCGTCAGTGGAGCCACTATCTTCACAAAGTTAGATCTGAGGGGTGCTTATAATCTCATCCGAATCCGGAAGGGTGACGAGTGGAAGACCACTTTTAACACCCGTGACGGACATTACAAGTACCTCGTCATGCCTTTCGGACTCAGCAATGCTCCAGCGGTATTTCAACACTTCGTGAATGAAATCTTCAGAGACTTTCTCTATCGTCATGTTGTGGTTTATCTCGATGATATCCTTATCTTCGCGAATGATCTGGAGGAACATCGGTTCTGGGTGAAAGAGGTTTTGTCCCGTCTCCGTACCAATCATCTGTATTGCAAACTGGAAAAATGCGTCTTTGAAGTTAAATCCATCCCGTTCCTGGGATATATTGTATCCGGTTCCGGTCTGGAGATGGACCCTGAGAAACTTCAAGCAATCCGAGATTGTCCGATTCCTGTAACCCTCAAGGGCATCCAGAGATTCCTAGGGTTTGCCAATTATTACAGGAAACTTATTTGAGACTTTTCCACCATTGTAGTGCCTGTTACAGTTACCAGTTTGCCCTTCATCCTTGAGGTGGCCGCCTCTTCTGTTGGAGTGGGCGCAGTACTGTCTCAAAGAGCTAACGATGGTCATCTACATCCTTGTGGCTTCTTCTCATGAAAGTTATCTCCTGCCGAGTGTAACTGAGCCATTGGCGATCAAGAACTTTTGGCGATCAAGCTCGCTTTGGAAGAGTGGAGGTACTTATTAGAAGGAGCTTCTCATACCATCACCACCATGACGGATCACAAGAATCTCCTGTATATAAAAGGCACTCAATGTCTTAACCCTTGCCAAGCCAGGTGGCCACTTTTCTTTTCCAGATTTAACTTCAAATTGCAGTTTTGTCCAGGGTCACAGAATCGCAAGGCTGATGCCCTTTCCCGCTCCTGGGAGAAAGAAAATGAGTCTGAGTCTACTGACAAGCATTACATTATTGATCCAGTGACGTTCTCCGCAGTGAGGATGGACTCTATACCCCCGCCAGGGAAAAGCTTAGTGAAGCCGGCTCTCAGAAGGAAGCTATTGCATTGGGCACACTCCTCTCGCTTCGACGGACACACGGGCATACACAAGACCTTAGAATTGGTTTCCAGATCATACTGGTGGCTGACCCTAAAGAAGGACATTGCTGAATTTGTGGCCTCCTGCCCAAAATGTGCCCAACACAAAGTATCTCGCCAGTCACCCGCTGGGCAACTGGTTCCTTTGTCTGTTCCTCATCGTCCGTGGACCAAACTTTCGATGGATTTCGTCATGGATCTCCCTGTGTGTAACAAATTCAACACCATCTGGGTGGTAGTTGACCGGTTCACCAAGATGGCTCATTTCATTCCTCTAACCGGTCTTCTGTCAGCTTTCAAGGTGGCACAAGTCTTCATTTAAGAGATCTTCAGATTACACAGTCTCCCTGTGGAGATAATTTCCGATAGAGGTGTTCAGTTTGTGGCCAAGTTCTGGCAAAGTCTTTGCCAAGCGCTCCAAGTCAAGTTGAAATTCTCTACATCCTATCACCCTCAAACAAATGGGCAATCTGAGAGGGTGAATCAGGACTTGAAGGCCTTCCTTCATATCTATGTATCCTCTTCCCAGGATGATTGGGTTCAACTTCTCCCATGGGCTGAATTCTGCAACAACAATCAGTACCATTCTTCATCTTCCTCCACGCCATTCTTCACCAACTATGGGTTTCACCCAAAAGTTCCAGAGTTCCAACCGCTTCCAGCAACATCGGTGCCTGCAGCTGATATCACGCTTCAGCAGTTTTCAAATAACTGGAAGAATGTTTGTGCAGCTCTTTTGAAAGCATCCTCCAGGTACAAGAGATTTGTGGATAAGAAGCGATCTCCAGTATCTGATTGATTGGAAGGGCTATAGTCCTGAGGAACGTTCCTGGACGAATGCATCAGATGTCTATGCTCCTAAATTGGTCCAGAAATTCCATACCAGATTTCCGTGAAAACCTAAGAAGTGTCATGGGGCCACTCCTAAAGGGGGGTGTGCTGTCACGATCCGGGTAACTGAACGCCATTTTCTACCAGTTAGGTGTCTGCTGAGACTGGCTCAGTGTGCCAGGGCTGGGTTATAACTATGTTTTCTTTACAACTCTTTTGGTATTGCCCGCAGTGCTGGCTCAGCGGCCTTCTTAGTGTGCTCACTTAACTATGGTATGGCACTCTCAGTCCCGTCACGGCCGCGCCCGTGGTCTCACCTCGTGGGGGCTGGAGTGGGGTGTTCTCCGTGTGCTGCGGCCGCTGCCGCCGTCCCTGTGGCTGCTGTGCGGGGGTGGGGGTGCGTTGATCCTCTGCTGCCGTGGCCTCCGCCGCCATTGCTGTTTGGCACATGGTTCCTCGGATCGTCTTTTCCCTTTCAAGCTTGGTCATGGGCGCAGCCATGTTGGATAGAATCACATGTCACTTTCCTCACCAATCCACAGCGCTGCTGCTGCCTGTGCATAATTGTCAGCCAATCCCTGCTACCCTGCAGGTATAAATATCCTGTCCCAGCACCCAGGAAATTGTCAGTGCTTCAATTGTCTTTCCAGTGATTCCAGTCTGCAGCTTCACTAAATACTCTCCTGTGATTGCTCTCTGCGGTACAGCCTGACTCTCCTGTGATTACCCTCTGCAGTGCAGCTCCAACTCTCCTGGGGATATAATCTGTGGTGCAACCTGTCTCCCTTGCTTCCGCACCCAGTATTAGCAGAGTATGTACTACGGCTTCCAGCAGCCACTCTCCAGCGGTTCTCTGTTTCCACTACCATCAGTAACTCACTATTATAGTGGAGTGATATTCCTGCGATCCCCAGCATCACTTGAGTGCTTTACCTGCGATCCCCAGCATCACTTAATGCTTCACCTGCGATCCCTAGCATCACTTAATGATTCACCTGCGATCCCCAGCATCACTTAATGCTTCACCTGCGATCCCCAGCATCACTTAATGCTTCATCTGCGATCCCCAGCATCATTTAATGCTTTACCTGCGATCCGAGCTTCACAAGGCATTTCAAGCTAATGCTCCGGTTACTGGTCTCAAACCAGTAGGAACTCAGAGACTCTCTCTCTGACAGTTATTGTTTTTGTTGTACTTTCTATGACTTTTATTATTTAATAAACACCCTTAAAGGCACCTCCTGTTGTCGTGGTCACGCCTTCGGGCATTGGTACTACTGTTCCTGCGCATGTCTAGGAGTCCCATCTCACCTCCTAAGTTCAGGTACCCGTCAGTCCCTACAACTGAGGCTTCCCGTTTACCAACACCAGCCCTCAGTTGTGACAAGCATCTTGAAATGTAATAAAGGACAATGTGACTGAATAACAAAAAAATCTCAAGTTGAGTTCAGGAATGTTGTATAGGTATTAGTGACAGAAGGGGTCAGGGTAGCAGACAGGGGCAGTCAGGAGATGCTGGGCTTCAAAAAGGGGTAAAGCTGCAAGTGAAAGTAATTAGAAAAGATAATTGACAAGTGCCGCCAATAGTGCCCACTACCCTACAGTGCTGTGTGTGGTGCCCCCTCCGCACACACACCTAGTTACCGCCCTGCTGATGAGGCCCCCTGTGGCCCTAGGCTGCTGCCTATGCCACCTCTGCCTCGGGCTGCCTCTCCTACACTTTGTGGTGCCATATAAAGAATAATAATATGATTAGATAGAGATGTTCCGCAGTATGCTGGTCATAACTTTTATCTCTTTCTATAAAATCTGGACTCAATCTAAAAATATACCATCTCCACCTTTTTGTAATGCTGGACAAATCCATGAGGACCCATTCTAAGTCTCCAATTTCCTGTTATAACGGCATTGCCTGGGAGGTAATCGCCTATCCCGTTTCTCCTGTCCCATTTCTAATACCGTGTTTCTTAATTAAAATAAAAATCAGGCATACAAATTTTCTCTTCATTCCTTTTTATTTCTTGTGTATTTGCATTTAGCTACTGCATAAATATGGGATGTGGTCATAAGTATGGTGGCCAATCCCAGGATCGGGATCGGCGGGATCCCGGGATTTAGGGCCAAAAATGTGCAGGATTCAATCCCGGGATTGGAAGCTCCAATCCTGGGGATTGAGGGATCAGCGTTGAGCGTCCACAGGACGCTCAGACGCTGCCCAGCTTCATCCTTCCGGCTCCCCAGCGCAGCATGAGAGGTCACTCTGCGCCGTAAGCTGCTGCAGGAAGCCGCCAGGAGAGATCAGAGGTTGTTCCCCACCCGCCCGCCCCTGGTATATGGTGAGTTATGTGTGCGGGGCGGGGTAGGGCGAGGGGGCGGCCGCATAGCTAAAAGCCAATCCCGGGTATCCCGGGATTGCCCATTTTTCAATCCCGATACCCAAGATTGAAAAAAATGCCCCAGAGGGATTGGCTTCCCTAGTCATAAGGTCGACATTCACAAAGTTGAGACCACAATATCGACAGTTATGATGTCAACATTGTTGAAATTCCTAGAGGCAACATTTCAGTATCCTGAGAATGTCTAAATGTTCACATCTGAAATATTGACATCCCAATTTTCTCAAAATGTCGACATTAGGGTTAGGCAGTAGGGGTAGAAAGGGGTTAGGCAGATAGCACTAGAGGGGTGGAAATTACTCAACAGAACGCCGCTCATCAGATGTCTCCATCAGAAATGCTCCTCTTGTGGCCGGCAAGACCCAGGAGCCGCCACTGAAGATGCTAAGCATGTTGACACGATGAATGTTGGTCTAGTATACCATACCCTATAAATATTGAACTATTGTCATTGAGATTATCTGTGTAGTATGTTTGTTTCTTCGCAGTATTTATTTGTTACTATTGATGTTTAAAATAGCACCTTCTGAGGAAGCAGATGAAGCACAGCAGAAAGGCATAAAACATGTAGATTCTTTTTGGAATTATCCAATTAAGTTGATCCTGAGAACAGCTAGAAGGGGGCGGACATTTCTACATGGTATTCAAACTATTCTGTGCGTTTATCCTTTCAAGGTAAGCAGTACGTGTCTTATGGATGACGAACCAAGCCTGGTTCAGCCATGCCCACCACATGGTTATCGTCAGAGGTGGGACAACTCGCATTACCTCCATTTCCTGCAGCCATCACTAGGGTTTCTGACGTCTTCACCGACCCCACTTCCGTTTAGCGTTTGTTCTTTTGTGTTCACCTGATGGGCAGGGACCTGCTTAAGTTCTTTTACAAGGGACATCGCCCTCCAGGACTTCTGGCATCATCTTCTTCCGTCTCCAGAAACTCTTCACTGCTCCTTCCCGGCCAACAAACTGCCCTCCTCTAGTGGCTAATATAAGCCAGCACCAGGGAGCAGGGCAATTTGCTCTCCATGGCCATCTCTGATTGGCTGCAAGCTATAACTGGTTGCAGATGGCACCAAATTTAAACTGACGTGCTGTGATTGTCAAGATCTGAAACCTTGCAGATCAACCATTAGGCACGTGGGCTGTAATGGAAATCCAGCGGTACCTCAACGGCCACTGCCGAACTCTGCTGCTATGGCAAAATGGAACTGGTTCCTTCAAGATCCAGTTTCCCTGATGGATGCAGCTGCCGGGCCCCCCGACATATAGGTGAACAGGGCCTTCTCTGAACCCTGACACCCCCACAGCAGCATGGCTAGTGACTGCACCAGAATACCAACCCCTGCTAGATCGACATATTGCCCCGGGTGGCCTAGCATTGATTTACCTTCTCTTGGTGGCTCTAGCGACATCTTTTGGTTTCAGTAACAATTCAATCTGCCATATCAAGTACCCGAAATTCATATCAAGAAAAAGTGTGCACACCTACAGCTGTCCAAACACTTGTAAATCTGCATGCTGGGTGCAGACTGATTTTTCAGGGATGTATCCACAGACAGTTAAGTTGCCATATAAAGTACCATTAATAAATCTCAGGGAGACAAAGAAGCAGTTCAGTCTACATTTTTGATGGATGGAAATAAACCTTACTGATTGGGAATCACTTCATAACAAGATGTTGTACACCATCTTGTGGCGTGTTTATGGTACTGCAAGACTTTTAGTGAAAATCCTGTAGGTAAACAAAGTAGTTATTATGGGGGTAATTCCAAGTTGATCGCAGCAGGATTTTTGTTAGCAATTGGGCAAAACCATGTGCACTGCAGGGGAGGCAGATGTAACATGTGCAGAGAGAATTAGATTTGGGTGTGGTGTGTTCAATCTGCAATCTAATTTGCAGTGTAACAATAAAGCAGCCAGTATTTACCCTGCACAGAAACAAAATAACCCACCCAAATCTAACTCTCTCTGCACATGTTATATCCTCCTCCCCTGCAGTGCACATGGTTTTGCCCAATTGCTATCAAAAATCCTGCTGCGATCAACTTGGAATTACCCCCTATATCCGAAGTCTATGTGCTACCTTTCATTCTGTAGGTCACAAACAGGCCTTTTCATAATCAATACATGATGAAGGGGAGGGGGGGTCTGACATTGGGCCTAATTCAGAGTTGATCGTAGCAGCAAATTCAGTTTGGCAAAACCATGGGTGTAATACAGACCTGATCGTAGAAGCAAATTTGTTAGCAGTTGGGCAACCATGTGCAGTGTAGGGGGGGGGCAGATGTAACATGTGCAGAGAGAGTTAGATTTAGGTTGGGTGTGTTCAAACTGAAATCTAAATTGAAGTAAAAATAAAGCAGCCAGTATTTACCCTGCACAGAAACAAAATAACCCACCCAAATCTAACTCTCTCTGCAAATGTTATATCTGCCACACCTGCAGTGCACATGGGGGGTCATTCCGAGTTGTTCGCTCGGTAAGTTTTATCGCATCGCAGCGATTTTCCGCTTAATGCGCATGCGCAATGTCCGCACTGCGACTGCGCCAAGTAAATTTGCTATGCAGTTAGGATTTTTACTCACGGCTTTTTCATCGTTCTGGCGATCGTAGTGTGATTGACAGGAAATGGGTGTTACTGGGCGGAAACAGGCCGTTTTATGGGCGTGTGGGAAGAAACGCTACCGTTTCCGGAAAAAACGCAGGAGTGGCCGGAGAAACGGAGGAGTGTCTGGGCGAACGCTGGGTGTGTTTGTGACGTCAAACCAGGAACGACAAGCACTGAACTGATCGCAGATGCCGAGTAAGGTTGAAGTTACTCAGAAACTGCTACGAGGTGTGTAATCGCAATATTGCGAATACATCGTTCGCAATTTTAAGAAGCTAAGATTCACTCCCAGTAGGCGTAGGCTTAGCGTGTGCAAAGCTGCTAAAAACGGCTTGCGAGCGAACAACTCGGAATGACCCCCATGGTTTTGCCCAACTGCTATCAAAGTTACTGCTACGATCAGGTCTGAATTACCCCCCATGTGCACTGCAGGTAGGGCAGATATAACATTTCCAGAGAGAGTTAGCTGTGGCTGGGTTATTTTGTTTCTGTGCAGGGTAAATACTGACTGCTTTATTTTTACACTGCAATTTAGATTTCATTTTGAACACACCCCACCCAAACTCAAAGAGAATCAGATCTCCTAACGGAAGCAGTTCTCTTAACATAAATACGGTGAGCCCGTACCACATCCAAAGACCGCTCTTTGGATGACAAACCTGCAGAGGTAAAGGCCAGAACCACAATCTCTTGGTTAAGGTGGAACGATGACACCACCTTAGGTAGATAACCAGGGCGAGTTCTAAGAACCGCCCGGTCACGGTGAAGAATCAGAAAAGGTGACCGACAGGACTAGGCACCCAAGTCTAAAACCCGTCTAGCAGAGGCAATAGCCATCAGAAACAAGACCTTCAGAGTAAGCCACCTAAGGTCAACCGACTCAAGAGGTTCAAACGGAGACTCTTGTAAGGCATCCAGAACAACCGACAAATCCCAAGGAGCCACAGGCAAGACATAGGGAGGTTGAATCCGTAAAACACCCTCAGTGAATGTATGAACATCAGGCAGAGTCGCAATTTTTCTCTGAAACCATATCGACAAGGCAGAAATATGCACCTTGAGGGAGGCCAGACGAAGACCTAAGTCCAGGCCCTGTTGCAGGAAGGCCAAAAGATTAGCAGTACTGAACTTGTATATGTCATAATTATTAGTCGCACACCAGGCGAATTAAGAATTCCAGACCCTATGGTAAATCTGAGCAGACGCCGGCTTACGGGCCTTCAACATATTTTGAATGACCGCCTCAGAAAACCCTTTGGCCCTCAGGACGGAAGCTTCAAGAGCCACGCTGTCAAAGCCAGCTGGGCCAAATCCTGGTAGACACAAGGGCCCTGAATGAGGAGGTCTGGGCGCTCGGAATCAGAAGAGGACGCTCTATCGAGAGACCCTGTAGGTCTGAGAACCAATGCCGCCTGGGCCACGCTGGAGCGATTATAAGTAGTATTCCTCCTTCTTGCTTGAACTTACTTATCACCCTGGGCAGAATTGACACCGGAGAGAACACATACGGCAGCAGAAAGTTCCATGGAATTGCCAGTGCGTCCACGAACGCTGCTTGAGGATCCCTTCTCCTTGCTCCGAAGACCGGAACCTTGTGATTGTGTCGAGACGCCATCAGGTCTACATCTGGTAGGCTCCACTTGTCCACTAGGAGTTGAAAGACTTCCGGATGAAGACTCCACTCTCCGGCGTGAACGTCCTGACGACTGAAGAAGTCCGCTTCCCAGTTGAGGACTCCCAGAATGAACACTGCCGATATGGCTGGCAGATGGCGTTCCGCACAATGAAGAATCTTGACACTTCCATCATTGCCATGCGGCTTTGAGTGCTGCCCTGATGATTTATGTACGCCACCGTGGTGGCATTGTCTGACTGTACTTGAACAGGCCTGTTCTGTACTAGAGGCAGGGCTAGTGTCAACGCATTGAACACCGCCCGCAATTCCAGAATGTTTATCGGGAGGAGAGATTCCTCCCTGGTCCACCGACCCTGAAGAGAGTGTTGCTCCAATACCGTGCCCCAACCCCGCTGACTGGCATCCATCCTTAAAAGGACCCAGTTGGAGATCCAGAATGGACGACCCCTGCTCAGTTGCTGGTCCTGTAGCCACCAGGCCAGTGACAAGCGGACCTCCGAAGTCATCAAAGAGATCATTTGAGTCCTGATCCAGTGAGGTAGGCCATCCCACTTGGAAAGTATTAACCTCTGCAGAGGGCATGAATGAAATTGAGCGTACTCTACCATGTCGAAAGCCGACACCATGAGGCCTAGTATTTGCATCGCCGAGTGTATCGACACACGTGGGCAAGAGAGGAAGCATCTTATCTTGTCCTGAAGTTTCAGGACTTTCTCCTGAGACAAAAACAACCGCTGGTTGTGGGTGTCCAATAGTGTTCCCAGGTGCACCATGCTCTTTGCAGGGACCAGGGAAGACTTCTACCAGTTGATGAGACACCCGTGGGCTTGCAGGAATTGGACCGTCAGTTCCAGATGACGAAGGAGAACCTCAGAAAAGTTCACCAGATACGGCAGGATCCTGACACCCTGACGGCGGAGTAGAGCCGTCATGACCGCCATGACCTTGGAGTTGTGGTCAGACCAAAAGGTAAGGCCTGGAATTGAAAATGTAGGTTGCCAATAGCAAACCGCAGGTATTGCTGATGCAACACTGCAATAGGTATATGCAGGTAAGCATCCTGAAGGTCCAGGGATACCATATAGTCCTTGGGCTCCAAAGCCAGAAAATAGAGCGAAGAGTTTCCATACAGAATTTTGAAACTCTCACAAATTTGTTATAAGACTTGAGGTTGAGAATAGGTCGGGAAAATCCATTCGGCTTCGAAACTAGGAACAGCATTGAATAGTACCCCCTGCCTCTCTGAGTTAGAGGCACCGGCACTATCACTCCCGTGTCCAGGAGGTATTGTACCACCAGATGGAGAGTTTTTGCTTTTACTGGGTGTGAAGGGACGTTTGTTGAGCAAAACTGGCGAGGGGGGCGTTTCTTGAAAGAGATGGCGTATCCGTGAGCAACGACTTTCTCTTACCCAGGCATCTGAAGTGGTCTGTAACCATTCCTGAGCAAACCGTAGAAGTCAACCTCCCACCCTGGAATCCCCTAGAGGGAGGCCCGTCCCGTCATGCAGCAGGCTTGTCTGTTTTGGAAGCAGGCTGACGGGCAGCCCAGGCACGTTTAGGTTTGGGCTTAGTGTATTTGGAAGTGCGAGCCTGTTTCGGGTACGCCTGACCCTTTGCTTTATCTGGAGGTCGAAAGGTATGAAAGGTATGAAAGGAAGTACTCTTAGCCTTCGGAGCTGAAGGAGTAGTACTAGGTAAACATGCAGTCTTAGCAGATGCTAAGTCAGCAACAATCTTACTGAGGTCTTCCCCAAAAAGAATGTTTCCCTTAAAAGGGATCACCTCCAAGGTCTTCTTAGAGTCCAGATCCACAGACCAGGACCGCAACCAGAGGATCCGGCGAGCCAGAATAGACGTAGTAGACGCTTTGGCCGCCAGGATACCTGCATCAGATGCCGCCTCCTGTATATAATGAGAGGCTGTAATAATGTATGAAAGACACTGTCTAGCATTATCAGGAAAATTAGACGGTAGTTCCGCGTCAACTTCCTGAACCCAGGCCTCTATAGCTTTAGCAGCCCAAGAGGCCGCAATAGTAGGCCTATGCACAGCTCCAACAAGAGTGTAAATAGATTTCAAGCAACCCTCCACTTGTTTATCCGTCGGTTCCTTCAAAGAAGTGACATTAGTGACAGGCAGAGCAGATGACACCACCAGACGCGCGACTTGTGAGTCCACCAGCGATGGTGTTTCCCAATTTTTACTTAACTCTGCAGCGAGAGGATAATGAGCTAGCATCTTCTTAAACAGGGAGAATTTCTTTCCTGGATATTCCCAGGATTCCTGACGTATGTCAACTAAGTGGTCAGAATGAGGTAAAACTAATTTAGTAACCTTCTGACGCTTAAAATAAGATTTTACTCACCGGTAAATCTATTTCTCGTAGTCCGTAGTGGATGCTGGGACTCCGTAAGGACCATGGGGAATAGCGGCTCCGCAGGAGACTGGGCACAACTAAAGAAAGCTTTAGGACTACCTGGTGTGCACTGGCTCCTCCCACCATGACCCTCCTCCAGACCTCAGTTAGGATACTGTGCCCGGAAGAGCTGACACAATAAGGAAGGATTTTGAATCCCGGGTAAGACTCATACCAGCCACACCAATCACACCGTATAACTCGTGATACTATACCCAGTTAACAGTATGAAATATAACTGAGCCTCTCAACAGATGGCTCAACAATAACCCTTTAGTTAGGCAATAACTATATACAAGTATTGCAGACAATCCGCACTTGGGATGGGCGCCCAGCATCCACTACGGACTACGAGAAATAGATTTACCGGTGAGTAAAATCTTATTTTCTCTGACGTCCTAAGTGGATGCTGGGACTCCGTAAGGACCATGGGGATTATACCAAAGCTCCCAAACGGGCGGGAGAGTGCGGATGACTCTGCAGCACCGAATGAGCAAACTCTAGGTCCTCCTCAGCCAGGGTATCAAACTTGTAGACTCTTGCAAAAGTGTTTGAACCCGACCAAGTAACAGCTCGGCAAAATTGTAAAGCCGAGACCCCTCGGGCAGCCGCCCAAGAAGAGCCCCTTTCCTCGTGGAATGGGCTTTTACAGATTTAGGGTGCGGCAGTCCAGCCGCAGAATGTGCAAGTTGAATCGTGCTACAGATCCAGCGAGCAATAGTCTGCTTAGAAGCAGGAGCACCCAGCTTGTTGGGTGCATATAGGATAAATAGCGAGTCAGTTTTCCTGACTCCAGCCGTCCTGGAAACATATATTTTTCAGGGCCCTGACTACGTCCAGTAACTTGGAATCCTCCAAGTCCCAAGTAGCCGCAGGCACCACAATAGGTTGGTTCACCTGAAACACTGATACCACCTTAGGAAGGAATTGGGAACGAGTCCTCAATTCCGCCCTATCCATATAAAAAAATCAGATAAGGGCTTTTGCATGATAAAGCAGCCAATTCTGATACACGCCTGGCCGACGCCAAGGCCAAGAGCATGACCACTTTCCACGTGAGGTATTTTAGCTCCACGGATTTAAGTGACTCAACCCAATGCGACTTCAGGAAATCCAACACCACGTTGAGATCCCATGGTGCCACTGGAGGCACAAACGGGGGCTGACTATGCAGCACTCCCTTAACAAAAGTCTGAACTTCAGGCAGTGAAGCCAGTTCTATTTTGGAAGAAAATCGATAGAGCCGAAATCTGGACCTTAATGGAACCCAATTTTAGGCCCATAGTCACCCCTGACTGTCGGAAGTGCAGAAATCGACCTAGCTGAAATTCCTCCGTTGGGGCCTTCCTGGCCTCACAGCACGCAACATATTTCTGCCATATGCGGTGATAATGGTTTGCGCTCACTTCTTTCCTAGCTTTAATTAGCGTAGGGATAACTTCCTCCGGAATGCCCTTTTCCTTCAGGATCCGGCGTTCAACCGCCATGCCGTCAAACGCAGCCGCGGTACGTCTTGGAACAGACAGGCCCCCTGCTGCAGCAGGTCCTGTCTGAGCGGCAGAGGATATGGGTCCTCTGAGATCATTTCTTGGAGTTCTGGGTACCAAGCTCTTCTTGGCCAATCCGGAACAATGAGTATAGTTCTTACTCCTCTCCTTATTATTATTCTCATTACCCTGGGTATGAGAGGCAGAGAAGGGAACACATCCACTGACTGGTACACCCACGGTGTTACCAGAGCGTCCACAGCTATCGCCTGAGGGTCCCTTGACCTGGCGCAATATCTTTTTAGCTTTTTGTTGGGGCGGGACGCCATCATGTCCACCTGTGGCCTTTCCCACTGGTGTACAATCATTTGGAAGACTTCTGGATGAAGTCCCCACTCTCCCGGGTGGAGGTCGTGTCTGCTGAGAAAGTCTGCTTCCCAGTTGTCCACTCCGGGAATGAACACTGCTGACAGTGCTAACACATGATTTTCCGCCCATCGGAGAATCCTTGTGGCTTCTGCCATCGCCATCCTGTTTCTTGTGCCGCACTGTCGGTTTACATGAGCGACCGCCGTGATGTTGTCTGACTGGATCAGCACCGGCCGGTGTTGAAGCAGGGGTCTAGCCTGACTTAGGGCATTGTAAATGGCCCTTAGTTCCAGAATATTTATGTGTAGGGAAGTCTCCTGACTTGTCCATAGTCCTTGGAAGTTTCTTCCCTGTGTGACTGCCCCCCAGCCTCGAAGGCTGGCATCCGTGGTCACCAGGACCCAGTCCTGTATGACGAATCTGCGGCCCTCTAGAAGATGAGCACTCTGCAGCCACCACAACAGCGACACCCTGGCCCTTGGAGACAGGGTTTTCCGCCGATGCATCTGAAGATGCGACCCGGACCACTTGTCCAACAGATCCCACTGGAAGATCCTTGCATGGAACCTGCCGAATGGAATTTCTTCGTAAGAAGCTACCATCTTTTCCAGGGCTCGCGTGCATTGATGCACCGACACCTGTATTTGTATTAGGAGGTCTCTGTCTAGAGACGACAACTCCTTGGACTTCTCCTCCGGTAGAAACCTTTTTTTCTTGTTCTGTGTCCAGAACCATACCCAGGAACAGTAGACGCGTAGTAGGAACCAGCTGCGACTTTGGAATATTCAGAATCCAGCCGTGCTGTTGTAGCACTTCCCGAGGATAGTGCTACTCCGACGAACAACTGCTCCCTGGACCTCGCCTTTATAAGGAGATCGTCCAAGTACGGGATAATTATTTCGGCCATTACCTTGGTAAATACCCTCGGTGCCGGGGACAGACCAACGGCAACGTCTGGAATTGGTAATGACAAACCTGTACCACAATTTTGAGGTACTCCTGGTGAGGAGGGTAAATAGGGACATGCAGGTAAGCATCCTTGATGTCCAGTGATACCATGAAATTCTCCAGGCTTGCAATAATCGCCCTGAGCGATTCCATTTTGAACTTGAACCTTCGTATATAAGTGTTCAAGGATTTCAATTTTAGAATGGGTCTCACCGAACTGTCTGGTTTCGGTACCACAAACATTTTGGAATAGTAACCCCGGCCTTGTTGAAGGAGGGGTACCTTGATTTCACCTGCTGGAAGTACAGCTTGTGAATTGCCGCCAGTACTACCTCCCTTTCTCCGAGAGCAGCAGGCAAGGCTGATGTGAGGTAACGGCGAGGGGGAGTCGCCTCGAACTCCAGCTTGTATCCCTGTGACACTACTTGCAGAACCTAGGGATCCACCTGTGGGCAAGCCCACTGGTCCCTGAAGTTCCCGAGACGCGCCCCCACCGCACCTGTCTCCACCTGTGGAGCCCCAGCGTCATGCGGTGGACTCAGAGGAAGCGGGGGAAGATTTTTGATCCTGGGAACTGGCTGTCTGGTGCAGCTTTTTCCTTCTTCCCTTGTCTCTGTGCAGAAAGAAAGCGCCTTTGACCCGCTTGCTTTTCTGAAGCCGAAAAGACTGTACCTGAAAATACGGTGCTTTCTTAGGCTGTGAGGAAACCTGAGGTAAAAAATTTTCTTCCCAGCTGTTGCTGTGGATACGAGGTCCCAGAGACCATCCCCAAACAATTCCTCACCCTTATAAGGCAGAATCTCCATGTGCCTTTTAAAGTCAGCATCACCTGTCCACTGCCGGGTCTCTAATACCCTCCTGGCAGAATGGACATTGCCTTAATTCTGGATGCCAGCCGGCAAATATCCCTCTGTGCATCCCTCATATATAAGACGACGTCTTTAATATGCTCTATGTTAGCAAAATATTATCTCTGTCTAGGGTATTAATATTGACAGGGTATCAGACCACGCTGCAGCAGCACTATTCATGCTGAGGCAATTGCAGGTCTCAGTATAGTACCTGAGTGTGTATATACAGACTTCAGGATAGCCTCCTGCTTTTTATCAGCAGGCTCCTTCAAAGTGGCCGTATCCTAAGACGGCAGTGCCACCTTTTTTGACAAACGTGTGAGCGCCTTATCCACCCTAGGGGATATCTCCCAACGTGACCTATCCTCTGGCGGGAAAGGGTACGCCATCAGTAACTTTTTAGAAATTACCAGTTTCATATCGGGGGAACCCACGCTTCTTTACACACTTCATTCACTCATCTGATGGGGGAATAAAACACTGGCTGCTTTTCTCCCCAAACATAAAACCCCTTTTATGCGGTACTTGGGTTCATGTCAGAAATGTGTAACACATTTTTCATTGCCGAGATCATGCAACGGATGTTCCTAGTGGATTGTGTATATGTCTGAATCCCGTCGACACTGGAGTCAGACTCCGTGTCGACATCTGTGTCTGCCATCTGAGGTAACGGGCGTTTTTTGAGCCCCTGATGGCCTTTGAGACGCCTGGGCAGGCGCGGGCTGAGAAGCAGGCTGTCCCACAGCTGTTACGTCATCCAGCCTTTTATGTAAGGAGTTGACATTGTCGGTTAATACCTTCCACCTATCCATCCACTCTGATGTCGGCCCCACAGGGGGCGACATCCCATTTATCAGCCTCTGCTCCGCCTCCACGTAACCTTCCTCATCCAACATGTCGACACAGCCGTACCGACACACCGCACACACACAGGGAATGCTCTGACTGAGGACAGGACCCCACAAAGTCCTTTGGGGAGACAGAGAGAGAGTATGCCAGCACACACCAGAGCGCTATATAATGCAGGTATTAACACTATAACTGAGTGATTTTCCCCCCAATAGCTGCTTGTATACACATATTGCGCCTAAATTTAGCCAAGGTGTTTATATTGCTGCTCAGGGCGCCCCCCCAGCGCCCTGCACCCATCAGTGACCGGAGTGTGAGGTGTGCATGAGGAGCAATGGCGCACAGCTGCAGTGCTGTGCGCTACCTTGTTGAAGACCGAGGTCTTCTGCCGCCGATTTTCCGGATCACTTCTTGCTTCTGGCTCTGTAAGGGGGATGGCGGCGCGGCTCCAGGACCGAACGATCGAGGTCGGGTCCTGTGTTCGATCCCTCTGGAGCTAATGGTGTCCAGTTGCCTAAGAAGCCCAAACTATCTCCAGTCAGGTAGGTTCGCTTCTTCTCCCCTTAGTCCCTCGCTGCAGTGAGTCTGTTGCCAGCAGATCTCACTGTAAAATAAAAAACCTAAAATATACTTTCTTTCTAGGAGCTCAGGAGAGCCCCTAGTGTGCATCCAGCTCAGCCGGGCACAAGATTCTAACTGAGGTCTGGAGGAGGGTCATGGTGGGAGGAGCCAGTGCACACCAGGTAGTCCTAAAGCTTTTTTTAGTTGTGCCCAGTCTCCTGCGGAGCCGCTATTCCCCATGGTCCTTACGGAGTCCCAGCATCCACTTAGGACGTCAGAGAAACGTATCTGTTTTCTTAGAGGTAGCTGGGGGTTCTTCGGCATCAACAATTTGTAGAATCAGCCTGAACCTGATAGCCTCCAAAAGGTCAGGAACATCCACCTGTGTAGTAGACTCCCCATCAGAAGCATCTGCATCAGTGTCTGAGGGGTCAGTATATGCACCATCTTCATCAGATGAAGTATCTAAAACATGAGTGGATTGTGAGGAAGTAATGGCCCGTTTTGATGACCCCTTGGTCTTAGGTGGGCGAGGGTTAGGATTTTGCTTGGCTACAGACTGATTAATTGCTGTAACTGAGAGGACAGAGTACCTGCCCATGGCGGATTAACAGCAGGGACAATATGTGGCTGTAATGGCACAGGAGGTCCCATAGGGGGTGCAAGTCTAGTTACAAGCGTAGTCAGTAAATTAGAAAAGAAAGGCCACGGCAGGTCATGATTTGCCCCCGTTGCTGTGGACTGACTAAGGGGTATAAAACCCTCAGCTGCAATATTTTCCTCAGAGACATCTATGGCATTAGCACTGCAGGATGCAGGATTAGTCATAGAATTATCACCCTGTGTAGCTGGCATGATATGAAAGCGTAACCATAGGGTGAAATAGTACAATATAAGCAGACAAAGTACCTTACAAAAATCCAGCTGTATAGTGTGACTGCAAGCAGAGCACACACAGAGAATTTTAGAGGTATATAGTGACTGTAAAACACAGAGAAAAATATCAAAAAAGTATATCCTGTGAAACACTATATTATATGAAAACCCTGAAGCACTTAGCCCCCCTAAGGGTACAGAATATAGGGATAGCAGTATATGTGAGATACACGGAATGGAAATCACACAGCAGCTATTGGCACACACAGTCACATGTACAATGCAGAAATTATCACAAATAACAATAAAACTGCACTGGACTAGCAATACTAAGTAACTGCACTACTAAGTAAAGCTATGTATAAATATAGATATAACAATGCACAGTAAAGACTGGATGTATATCACAGGGTACTTGTACTAAATAACCCTGAATGTATGCATTTGTTCTTAACTAACACTGTCCAAAGACATGTAGAATACTTCAGTGTCCTGTAAATGCACAGCGCTGATGATGCAGGCGGCTTTACAGAGGATACATTGCCCAGCAGTCCCAAAGTCAGCTCAGCATCTGGGTAATGGCGCCCAAATGCTGACAAGGAGTGAGGGAGGCAGAGAGAAGCAGCTCCAGGGCGCGAACATTAGCAGTAAATGGCACCTGGGGCTACAGGTCAGAGCCTTATCCCCTTGCTAGACTTCACCACCGGGTACTGTGGGCCTTAGTAAAACAGATTATGAAGTAATCCGACCTGTGCCCTTGCCTTGGTGGTCTAGTGGGGTCCTTGTACGGCCAGTGTCCACGCCAGCGCGCGTGGTCTGTCTCCTAAAGACCGCACCGGATCGCGATTTCCAGCGGGTCCCGCCTGCGGCAGTTGTGTGTGCTCTAGTAGAAGAACCGGAGCCCTCCGCTGTAAGTACCCAGCAACCAGGGCGCGGGAGTATACAGCGCCGCCGGGGGATGTGAGGGAACTGCAGCATGATATGTAAAAATTACATATAGCACTTTTAAGTGCCCATGCTGCGGCCCTTGAAGTCTTCTATCTTCATAAAAGCTCTTTTCAGGGCTGTCTCTGTTAGCTGCCTGCGCTGCAGTCACCAACTTACAAACTGAGCTCCTCTGTACGGAGGCGGGGTTATAGTCGGATAAAGATCCAAGTCTACACCCCCGATGTTATCCCTGTGGAACCCCAGTGTACTCCGCTGCAGAAACAAGATTTATTTCAGCTATATTATATATTCTCACATAATATGCTGACAATAACACAAATGTTGTATGGCTTATCTTAATTGCATCCCTGCTGGAAGAACCACAGACCGGTGTTCAGAGATGCTCCAATGCAGCACAACGGCAACAGCACAGTTCCAGACAACATCCCACTGCACCAAAGGTGACCAGGAATTTGTTCTTATGAGGTAAGTTAGGGAGTAACCAAACACTTCCTGTAAGAGTATCCGGCCTCTGGAAATAAATCTTGGTGCTGGCAGATGGTAGATAAGTAGGCAGTGTGAGATAGCATTTTGGGGATATTAATCATGTTTTTAGACAAAGTAGGATGTTTCATTGTGATTAACCCATGTCACACACTTGCCATGTAGGCTCAGTTAAGTAATGTGTTAGCCAATCAAATTGTTTTTAGGTACTCACAAAAATGGCTTCCATTTCATCATTGATCAAAGTGGCAGAATTAGAATGCAGCAAAGTTCTGGGCCACTGAAAACATATTTAACATATCAACTGTACATTATAAACATAATATTGTGCCTTTCCGGCTGTGTTATATGGGCACTAGAAGTCACCAAAAATTTATTAGTTATATAGGCCACAATAAATGAGGTTACATCGAACATCTGTAATAATTGACTGAACGGGGTGTTATTATAGCAACCCCTTCTCTCCAACAATAACAGTGACATGCGGTGAGGTGAGGCAGGGCCTTTCGTGTCATACTCCAGTATTGCCTATATAACGTATATGAAAAATCCAAAGAATATATTATAAATATCTTCTTTGTATTATGCTAATCATTTTTATAGTCAAAACTCTGGAGTAGAAAGTCTGTGACAGCTGTATATACTGCTGCACCTGTGTATAATGCCCACATAAACCCTTTGGCTCATATATGTGTGTGTAAATCTGGCTCTGATACTAGCCAGTGTATCCTGAGCCATTTACCTCACCGCACATCCGTGTACAATAATCGCCCGCTCGATAATCTTCTATTGTCTCTGAGTTATGCCACAGATTATCTACATGAGATGCATCATTGTCTGTTAGCTGAAGTAGGTGATATACATCAGAGTAAAGTATTCACAGCAATCACTTTGAGATAAGTTAGTAATAGAAGCAATTGTTACCATCTTTTGAACATGAATTAATGCATGTAGGGGGTCATTCCGAGTTGGCTAGCAGATTTTAGCAGCATTGTACACGCTAGGCCGCCGCCCTTTGGGAGTGTATCTTAGCTTAGCAGAAAAGCGAACGAAAGATTAGCAGAATTGCGAATAGGAAATTCTTAGCAGTTTCTGAGTAGCTCCAGACCTACTCACAGATTGCGATCAGCTCAGGCCGTTTCGTTTCTGGTTTGACGTCACAAACACGCCCTGCGTTCGGTCAGCCACACCCCCGTTTCTCCAGACACTCCCGCGTTTTTCTCTGACACGCCTGCGTTTTTCCGCACACTCCCAGAAAACGGCCAGTTTCCGCCCAGAAACACCCACTTCCTGTCAATCACACTCCGATCACTTCAACGATGAAAATTCTTCATTCGGACGTGAGTAAATCTACTAAGTTTTGTGCTAAAATACTTACCGCATGCGCACTGCGTACCATGCGCATTTTTGCCTTAATCGCTCCGTTGCGAAAATCGGCAACGAGCGAACAACTCGGAATGACCCCCATAGCCCTATTGGAAAGAAGTAGGAAAACAGCCTTCTGTCACACATAGAAAGGATATGGGGTTACATACTGTGTACATGTCCAGCAGACCAGTAATTCTCCTCCCTGTTCTTACTGGATGACTTGTGAATAAATCAGTTTGGTTAAACATGCAGTCGGCGTATAAAGACAGGGTTAAGAAGAAGTCATAAATACTATAAGCAATATTCATGAAAGGTTTATTTTAGTGGTAAAATATGACAGAAAAATTACATTTCTTATCTTATAGAATAAAAGGCGAACTCTGCTCCTCCCCTGTATGGGGGGAATTCAAGTGTTTTGTGCGCTGGCGGCCACTAGATGGCACCCAACAGAGCAATTCAATTGTTACTCCGTTTGGACGCACACAGCTGCCGGAGCTGACATCACTGTTATGTTGTTCCGTCATTTTGACTGGCTGATAACTAGCGAATAATAATGGTCACTAAAAGATCATTCTTAAATTGTCGGAATAACAATGGACTTTAAAATGGCCATCTAACAACATAGCATTATTTACATTTGGAAAATATAAATATTAAAAACAATAAATCTTCACCATATTTACAAGGTATAAGAGTAAATGTGATAGAAAAGTAAAATGGTGAAAGTAAATCAGCTGAACTTTCTTTACTGTGACTGGTATTAAAGCTGGCTGTTAATATATTATTATCGTTTTTATTTATATAGCACCACCAAACTCAGTACATAGTGCTGTACAAAAATATTTGCCCTTCACACGAGTCCTGGCCCCATTGGAGCTTAAATTCCCTAATAAACAAGTTACACACACTTGGGGTATGTTTTAGGAGTGTGGGAGAAAAGTGGAGTACCTAGAGAAAACCCACGCAAACACCAGCGTGGGACATACAAACTCCACAATGATAAGGCCCTGGTCAGGATTCAAACTTATGTGTGCCTCCCAACTTTCCCGATTTAGGTGGTACTGCTCCTACTTCCCAGCTGGGACTGCATAGTCTAGACCAGTGATGGTGAACCTTTGGCACTCCCAACTGTTGTTGAACTACACATCCAAGCATTCCCTGCTACAGTTTTGCTATTTGGCCATGCTAAAACTGTAGCAGGGCATGCTGGGATGTATAGTTCAACAGCTGCTTGAGTGCCAAAGGTTCCCTACCACTGGTCTAGACTGAGGTTACTCCCCATTCACCACTGCTCTGCAAAACAGGATAGTGGTGGATGGATGCGCACGTATCTACCATGATGTGTGTGCCATTCAAAAGGCAAGGAACAAGGCGGGCAATCCAGTGCATCAGAAGTGCTGGTCATGCCTTAAATATGACCACGCTCCTGTAATGTACACCAATCCCCATCGTGCATACCCTGCCATGGATTGATCCAGAACCTGAAGAGCAAATGTTGGGATGACCCCATGCTAACATCTGTATATATGAGTGGGAAAGGATCAAAAATTTGGTTGAAAGCCCTTTTTGTTACTTTTTGAAAATATCCATCAATTCAGGACAGCTTGTAACATCGGTTATTTGTGATATAATACAGTAAACTGCTGATATTGGTGGTCATTCCGAGTTGTTCGCTCGTTGCCGATTTTCGATATGCTGCGATTTGTTGCTAACTGCGCATGCGCATGGTACGCAGAGCGCATGCGCTTAGTAATTTAACACAAAACTTAGCTGTTCTGCTGTGGCTTCTGCGGTGCTTTTCATTCGCACTGGTGTTCGGTAAATGATTGAAAGGAAAGGGGCGTTTCTGGGCGTCAACTCAGCATTTTTCCGGCGTTTGCAAAAAAACGCAGGCGTGTCAGGGAAAAACGCGGAGGTGTCTGGAGAAACGGGGGAGTGGCTGGCCGAACGCAGGGCGTGTTTGTGACGTCAAACCAGGAACTAAACGGACTGAGCTGATCGTAATTCGTGAGTAGGTCCGGAGCTACTCAGAAACTGCAAAGAATTATTTATTAGCAGTTCTGCTAATCTTTCGTTCGCAATTCTGCTAAGCTAAGATACACTCCCAGAGGGCGGCGGCCTAGCGTGTGCAATGCTGCTAAAAGCAGCTAGCGAGCGAAAAACTCGGAATGAGGGCCATTGTCCCTGTCATGGTGCAATTCATAATACCAGCATTTATAAAGCACTAACATATTCCACAGCCTTAAACATTAGAAGTAACAGCTATACAGAGATTAAGAGGTTTATCCATACTTGTCCATATGAGCTTACAATGGAAAAGGAGATGAAAGTACGCATGATGGGACAGAAGCAGTTTCACAGAGGGACAATGTAAATCACAAGCAGATGGATTAGGATAGCAGCAAAGAACATAAGTGAGGAAGAATATGATAAATGTGCTTTAAAGGGGGTGCAAACCCCCAACCCTGCTGCAAGAGTCACTGCAGTTGGCAGAATGCAACACTACAGAGTGGTATAGCTGGCAGGAGGGGGGTTCAGGATTGGATGTGTGTGTCACATGAGCAGCTCACAACTTCCCCGTTGATGTCCGGAGAGGCTGTGCCCCCCTCTTTAGTTGGTTTGCATTGTTTTCCATCCCCTTTAATGCAGAAGTGTTAAGTAAAAAATCAGTCACTGGTGTACATGGTATACTGTAAGGCAATAAAGCACTTCTGAAGTCCAATAGAGGATGTACAACAAGTGATCCTTCTCCGGGGATTCCAGATGTCGCTGCAGTGCTTCATTTCTGCTGAATGCATCTACGGATAGTCACATAAATCAACGTAACAATAAACGGCGCTTTGAAAGACAAATTCATTACACATTAATCTTCATTGTCATCCGTGTGTTCTACACTCCATGATCCCCCCTGATTTTACATATGATGTTTCTGAAAGTAATAAGCTTATATAGGACACTGTTTCTCATTGATTCACAATCATGATGATACATGGTGTGCTTGGGAGACACCTCTGTAACTGCCGGTAGCCCAGCTCGCAGGGATATTACTGTGGCAGTCTTACATCCGGGTGGTGGTATTTAGCTCAGCAGTGTGGTCAATGTATTATATCCACAGATTAAATGCTTGCAAGGTGGAAACATATCACTATGACAATCACTTTATAAATGAATTGCACTAATCAGTAACTTTTAGCATGGTATTTCCACTATACAAACACGTCTTTTAAAAGAACCAACAAAGTTGCTTTCCTTATCTCATTCCATGTACAAATAATGACATGTCACAGAGTAACTTATCTTCAAGCATACTGCCGATTGTATAACGCCCTTCCCTGTCGTCAGGGGACTCAAAACTGTGAACAGAAATCCCCATGCACATGATGTCATAGTAATAAAAATATGAATTTACTCACCGGTAATTCTATTTCTCGTAGTCCGTAGTGGATGCTGGGGACTCCGTAAGGACCATGGGGGATAGACGGGCTCCGCAGGAGACTGGGCACACTATAAGAAAGATTTGGTACTACCTGGTGTGCACTGGCTCCTCCCTCTATGCCCCTCCTCCAGACCTCAGTTAGGATACTGTGCCCGGAAGAGCTGACACAATAAGGAAGGATTTTGAATCCCGGGTAAGACTCATACCAGCCACACCAATCACACCGTATAACTCGTGATATTAAACCCAGTTAACAGTATGAAATATAACTGAGCCTCTCAACAGATGGCTCAACAATAACCCTTTAGTTAGGCAATAACTATATACAAGTATTGCAGACAATCCGCACTTGGGATGGGCGCCCAGCATCCACTACGGACTACGAGAAATAGAATTACCGGTGAGTAAATTCTTATTTTCTCTGACGTCCTAGTGGATGCTGGGGACTCCGTAAGGACCATGAGGATTATACCAAAGCTCCCAAACGGGCGGGAGAGTGCGGATGACTCTGCAGCACCGAATGAGAGAACTCAAGGTCCTCCTCAGCCAGGGGATCAAATTTGTAGAATTTAGCAAACGTGTTTGCCCCTGACCAAGTTGCAGCTCGGCAAAGTTGTAAAGCCGAGACCCCTCGGGCAGCCGCCCAAGATGAGCCCACCTTCCTCGTGGAATGGGCTTTCACTGATTTAGGATGCGGCAATCCAGCCGCAGAATGCGCCAGCTGAATTGTGCTACAAATCCAGCGAGCAATAGTCTGCTTAGAAGCAGGAATACCTATTTTGTTGGGTGCATACAGGATAAAAAGCGAGTCAGTTTTCCTTACTCCAGCCGTCCTGGAAACATAAATTTTCAAGGCCCTGACTACGTCCAGTAACTTGGAATCCTCCAAGTCCCTAGTAGCCGCAGGCACCACAATAGGTTGGTTCAAGTGAAAAGCTGATACCACCTTAGGGAGAAACTGGGGACGAGTCCTCAATTCTGCCCTATCCATATGGAAAATCAGATAAGGGCTTTTACATGACAAAGCCGCCAATTCTGACACACGCCTGGCCGAAGCCAAGGCCAATAACATGACCACTTTCCACGTGAGATATTTCAGATCCACGGTTTTAAGTGGTTCAAACCAATGTGATTTTAGGAAACTCAACACCACATTGAGATCCCAAGGTGCCACAGGAGGCACAAAAGGGGGCTGAATATGAAGCACTCCCTTTACAAAAGTCTGAACTTCAGGCAGTGAAGCCAGTTCTTTCTGGAAGAAAATCGACAGAGCCGAAATCTGGACCTTAATGGAACCCAATTTTAGGCCCATAGTCACTCCTGACTGTAGGAAGTGCAGAAAACGACCCAGCTGAAATTCCTCTGTAGGGGCCTTCCTGGCCTCACACCACGCAACATATTTTCGCCAAATAAGGTGATAATGATTTGCGGTTACTTCTTTCCTGGCTTTTATCAGCGTAGGAATGACTTCCTCCGGAATGCCCTTTTCCTTTAGGATCCGGAATTCAACCGCCATGCCGTCAAACGCAGCCGCGGTAAGTCTTGGAACAGACAGGGCCCCTGCTGTAGCAGATCCTGTCTGAGCGGTAGAGGCCATGGGTCTTCTGATAACATTTCTTGAAGTTCCGGGTACCAAGCTCTTCTTGGCCAATCCGGAACCACGAGTATCGTTCTTACTCCTCGCCTTCTTATTATTCTCAGTACCTTTGGTATGAGAGGCAGAGGAGGGAACACATAAACCGACTGGTACACCCACGGTGTCACTAGAGCGTCCACAGCTATCGCCTGAGGGTCCCTTGACCTGGCGCAATATCTCTTTAGCTTTTTGTTGAGGCGGGACGCCATCATGTCCACCTGTGGCCTTTCCCAACGGTTTACCAACAGTAGGAAGACTTCTGGATGAAGTCCCCACTCTCCCGGGTGTAGGTTGTGTCTGCTGAGGAAGTCTGCTTCCCAGTTGTCCACTCCTGGAATGAACACTGCTGACAGTGCTATTACGTGATTTTCCACCCATCGGAGAATCCTTGTGGCTTCTGCCATCGCCACCCTGCTTCTTGTGCCGCCCTGTCGGTTTACATGGGCGACTGCCGTGATGTTGTCTGATTGGATCAGAACCGGCTGGTTTTGAAGCAGGGGCTTTGCCTGACTTAGGGCATTGTAAATGGCCCTCAGTTCCAGAATGTTTATGTGTAGGGACGACTCCTGACTTGACCAAAGTCCCTGGAAATTTCTTCCCTGTGTGACTGCGCCCGAGCCCCGAAGGCTGGCATCCGTGGTCACCAGGACCCAGTCCTGTATGCCGAATCTGCGGCCCTCTAGAAGATGAGCACTCTGCAGCCACCACAGTAGAGACACCCTGGTCCTTGGAGACAGGGTTATCAGTTGATGCATCTGAAGATGCGATCCCGACCACTTGTCCAAGAGGTCCCACTGGAAGGTCCTTGCATGGAACCTGCCGAATGGAATTGCTTCGTACGAAGCCACCATTTTTCCCAGGACTCGTGTGCAGTGATGCACCGATACCCGTTTTGGTTTTAGGAGGTCTCTGACTAGAGATGACAGCTCCTTGGCTTTCTCCTGCGGGAGAAACACTTTTTTCTGTTCTGTGTCCAGAATCATCCCCAGAAACAGTAAGCGTTTGGAAGGAACCAGTTGTGACTTTGGAATGTTTAGAATCCAGCCATGCTGTTGTAGCACTTCCCGAGATAGTGCTACTCTGACCAGTAACTGCTCCCTGGACCTCGCCTTTATTAGGAGATCGTCCAAGTACGGGGTAATTAAAACTCCCTTTTTTCGAAGGAGTATCATCATTTCTGCCATTACCTTGGTAAACACCCTTGGTGCCGTGGACAGTCCAAACGGTAGTGTCTGGAATTGGTAATGGCAATCCTGTACCACAAATCTGAGGTACTCCTGGTGAGGAAGGTAAATTGGGACATGCAGGTAAGCATCCTTGATGTCCAGGGATACCATGTAATCCCCCTCGTCCAGGCTTGCAATAACCGCCCTGAGCGATTCCATCTTGAACTTGAATCTTTTTATGTATGTGTTCAAGGATTTCAAATTTAAAATGGGTCTCACCGAACCGTCCGGTTTCGGTACCACAAACAGTGTGGAATAGTAACCCCGTCCTTGTTGAAGTAGGGGTACTTTGACTATCACCTGCTGGGAATACAGCTTGTGAATTGCCTCTAGTACAGCCTCCCTGCCCGAGGGAGTTGTCGGTAAGGCCGATTTGAGGAAACGGCGGGGGGGAGGCGCCTCGAATTCCAGCTTGTACCCCTGAGATACTACTTGAAGGATCCAGGGATCCACCCGTGAGCGAACCCACTGATCGCTGAAATTTTTGAGGCGGCCCCCCACCGTACCTGGCTCCGCCTGTGGAGCCCCACCGTCATGCGGCGGATTTGGAAGAAGCGGGGGAGGACTTTTGTTCCTGGGAACCTGCTGCGTGGTGCAGCTTTTTTCCCCTTCCTCTGCCTCTAGACAGAAAGGACCCGCCTTTTCCCCGCCTGTTTTTCTGGGGTCGAAAGGACTGTACCTGATAATACGGCGCTTTCTTAGGCTGTGAGGGGACATGGGGCAAAAATGCTGACTTCCCAGCTGTTGCTGTGGAAACAAGGTCTGAGAGACCATCCCCGAATAACTCCTCACCCTTATAAGGCAAAACTTCCATGTGCCTTTTAGAATCTGCATCCCCTGTCCACTGCCGAGTCCATAAGCCTCTCCTAGCAGAAATGGACAATGCACTTATTCTAGATGCCAGCCGGCAGATCTCCCTCTGTGCATCTCTCATGTACAAGACTGAGTCTTTTATATGCTCTACGGTTAGCAATATAGTGTCCCTGTCCAGGGTGTCAATATTTTCTGACAGGGAATCTGACCAAGCAGCATCAGCACTGCACATCCACGCTGAAGCAATAGCTGGTCTCAGTATAACACCAGTGTGTGTATATATAGACTTTAGGATAGCCTCCTGCTTTCTATCAGCAGGTTCCTTTAGGGCGGCCGTATCCGGAGACGGTAGTGCCACCTTTTTAGACAAACGTGTGAGCGCTTTATCCACCCTAGGGGGAGTTTCCCAACGTGACCTATCCTCTGGCGAGAAAGGGAACGCCATTAGTAATTTTTTTGAAATCACCAATTTTTTATCAGGGAAAGCCCACGCTTCTTCACACACTTCATTTAATTCTTCAGATGGGGGAAAAACTATTGGTAGTTTTTTCTCCCCAAACATAATACCCTTTTTTGAGGTACCTGGGTTTATATCAGAAATGTGTAAAACCTCCTTCATTGCCTCAATCATGCAACGAATGGCCCTAGTGGACATTAAATTTGACTCATCGTCGTCGACACTGGTATCAGTATCCGTGTCGACATCTGTGTCTGCCATCTGAGGTAGTGGGCGTTTTAGAGCCCCTGATGGCCTTTGAATTGCCTGGGCAGGCACGAGCTGAGAAGCCGGCTGTCCCGCATTTGGCATGTCGTCAAATTTTTTATGTAAGGAGTCGACACTTGCACGTAATTCCTTCCATAAGTCCATCCACTCAGGTGTCTGCCCCGCAGGGGGTGACATCACATTTATAGGCATCTGCTCCGCCTCCACATAAGTCTCATCAAACATGTCGACACAGCCGTACCGACACACCGCACACACACACAGGGAATGCTCTTAAAGGAGACAGGACCCCACAAAAGCCCTTTGGGGAGACAGAGAGAGAGTATGCCAGCACACACCAGAGCGCTATATAATGCAGGGACTAACTGAATTATGTCCCCTATAGCTGCTATAATATTTACTGTGCCTCAAATTTGTGCCCCCCCTCTATTTTTTACCCTTTTCTGTAGTGTAGACTGCAGGGGAGAGTCAGGGAGCTTCCTTCCAGCGGAACTGTGAGGGAGAAATGGCGCCAGTGTGCTGAGGGAGATGGCTCCGCCCCTTTTTCGGCGGACTTTTCTCCCGCTTTTTTCTGTATTCTGGCAGGGGTAATTACCACATATATAGCCTCTGGGGCTATATATTGTGGTTATTTTGCCAGCCAAGGTGATTTTACTGCTGCTCAGGGCGCCCCCCCCCAGCGCCCTGCACCCTCAGTGACCGGAGTGTGAAGTGTGTATGAGGAGCAATGGCGCACAGCTGCAGTGCTGTGCGCTACCTTGGTGAAGACTGAAGTCTTCTGCCGCCGATTTTCCGGACCATCTTCATGCTTCTGGCTCTGTAAGGGGGACGGCGGCGCGGCTCCGGGAACGAACACCAAGGACGGGTCCTGCGGTCGATCCCTCTGGAGCTAATGGTGTCCAGTAGCCTAAGAAGCCCAAGCTAGCTGCAAGCAGGTAGGTTCGCTTCTTCTCCCCTTAGTCCCTCGTTGCAGTGAGCCTGTTGCCAGCAGGTCTCACTGTAAAATAAAAAACCTAACATATACTTTCTTTCTAGGAGCTCAGGAGAGCCCCTAGTGTGCATCCAGCTCAGCCGGGCACAGAAATCTAACTGAGGTCTGGAGGAGGGGCATAGAGGGAGGAGCCAGTGCACACCAGATAGTACCTAATCTTTCTTTTAGAGTGCCCAGTCTCCTGCGGAGCCCGTCTATCCCCCATGGTCCTTACGGAGTCCCCAGCATCCACTAGGACGTCAGAGAAACTGTGGTGGAGAACAGTTCCCATAGATCTCTCCGTGTATGAGTATCATTGGTTCTAAGATGCCCTGTGGGTGAAACAGGAGCACCTGGAGGAAACCCACTCACAAAATGAGAGATACAAAAGCTACACGGGGTCCTGGTTGGAAATTAACCCTTTAGTGCTGTGAGGCAGTAATGCTGACCACTGTGCCAACCGGATATGCTGTTAGATCAGGGAAAATACTATATTAAAGATTATTGAAAACCAGAGAGCCTTTACGAATACTCATTGTACTTTTAAAAAAGAGCACATAGATTAAAAATAGTGTAAGGAATATTCATGTTACACCGGCACTGCTGAAAATGCAGTAACTACTGTGTACTATACTGATCTATTAATCACTATTACTTTTTTATATGGCAACAACATATTACTAAGCATATAACTCTGTGTTCAATGACATCAGTCCCTGTCCCTCTGGAGCTTAAACTTTACATTCCGTACCACACAAACACAGGTGTGAATTATTAGATCTTTACTAGAAAGGTCTACAGTCAATAGGTCCACCACTAATGGTAGACATGCATTAGGTCGACAAGGTCAAAAGGTTGAAAGGGTTAAAAGGTTGACAGAATAGGTGGACAGTAGGAAAGGTCGACAGGGTCAAAAGGTCAACAAGGAAATGGTCGACAAAAAAAAAAAAAGGTAGACACAATATTTTGTTTTGGGTGTTTTGTCACTTTTCTGCCACAAACAAGCCCCATCAGTGTACCACGTCCCCATGCATGGCTCGCTATGCCTCGGGCAAGGTGCCTCGCACCACTACCGCTGTGCTCGGCACAATAACTATTCCCAGTTGTAGTCCACGTGGATGGTAAAGTAAAAAAAGTTGAAACCAATGAAAATTAAAATAAAAAAAACTTGTGTCTTTGGTGTGCGTCGACCATTGTTATGTCGACCTTTTGACCCTTTCGACCTGTTGAACTGTCTACCCTTTACATGTCAACCTTTTGACCCTATCGACCTAATGCATGTCTATCATTAGTGGTAGACCTATTGACTGTAGACCTTTTTAGTGTAGACCTATAGTCCGGATACCCACAAACGCACACCTATTAGAAAACCAATTAAGCTATCAGTATGTCTTTGGACAGTAGGAGGAAACTGGATCACCCCGAGGGAATGTCTAAAATCACAGGGAAAACGTTTGGTGCTTTCAAGCATTCAAGCCATGGACATGATATACTGGGGACAGCAGTGAAATGTACAATGAGCAGCTATTCAGCCATCCTAAAGTACAAATCCTAAAAATCTGCTTGTTCCACACTGTTGCAGTCACCACCCATACAATGCCGGAAAGTTCTAAGGGTTTCAGCCACATCACAAAAAGCTATTAAGTACTTAAGCAAGCATGTTGCCACGGATGACGTGAAGATCTCAACAGAACTAAAAACCTTTTGCAATACATCATAAGAACAGTTTGTGACATCAACACGTTCTGGATACACACATAATTTTACCTAATGACTTTGTCAACAAAAATACTGGATTTTAATTTAATTTTATGAGCTGCACAGTTACTGGAGATGGTCTATGTCTGCTGCTTTCCAAAAGGATCGTGAGCAAGTCATCCACGCTCAGGGCACACTCAGCTTCTCTATTCCGTGAGTTCGGAGGTGGAAATTCAGATACGACCACTTGGTAAAGCATTTCCTACACTCAGGACACGTAAAGAGTTTGTCTGTGGTATGCGTCCTTTGGTGTGTCACCATGTGCGAACTCTGGGTGAAGCGTTTGCCACACTTCGGACAAGCAAATGGCTTCTCTCCGGTGTGTGTTCTGTAGTGTGTGGCCATATTGGATCTTCTACTAAACAGTTTCCCACAGTCCGGACATGCGTACGGCTTTTCTCCTGTGTGCGTCTTTAGATGCATTCCCAGGTGTGACCTCTTTGCAAAGCGTTTCTCACAGTGGCTGCAGGCATAAGGCTTATCTGCCGAGGACGACTGGCCATGTGTGATCTGGTGGACGAGAAGATTGTTCATGGTTTCAAACAGCTGACTGCGTTCCTCACAAACGCGAGTCAGATTGTCTACATATGCTGGTTCTTCCTCAAATGTATAATTATATTGGCTGCTCTCCTCCTTAATTTGTGGATGTTCCTTCGACAGACAATTGGCGTCACCAACAAACTTGTCATACGCAGTCCACGACTGATCTTCACACTGATCGAATGTAGAAGTATATACAAAGTTTTCTATAACGTGTCTGGGTGACTCAGCGGGAAAGTTTTCTCCACTGTCCTCTACTTGAGATATATGGAAGTTCGTTTTGTTATCCTCCACTGTTTCATCAGGTGAACAAGCCATGGTGCAGGACTCTCCTTGCAAATCTCTGCTCTTAAATTCATCTACTGAAAAGAGATTTACATTAAGTTCTTTGCCATAAGTATAAACAGAACACTGACATCAAAAAGGGGGGCGATTGTCAACTCTTGAACCAAACTCTGCACTTGGGGCCTAATTCAGTAAGGATTGCAAATTCTGCTAATTAGCAGTATTTGCAATCCTTTTGTTAGCATGCTGGGGGCCGCCCATCGCAGGGTAAGGCCGCCCAGTATTCTGACCACCGCTGCCTCCCCCCTTCAACAAGCAGAAATTGCGAACGTTTCACAATTTCTGCTTGTTTGCAGAAATTAGGGATGCCTCCTTCCGGCGCAGGAGGCCCGCCGCCATGTTTCCTATCACCTCACACCCCCACCACGCTCCCGTTCGAGCCGCACCGCCCTCTGTTTGCCCGCTTCAGCCCCAGCAACGTTGCTTCTCCTTCCTGGAAACGGAGTGTTGCATGCCCCCCCCCCCCCACCTGATTGACAGGCAGAGGCGATTGCATTTTCTGCGGCCCCCCGCAGAGAATGCAGGCGCATGCGCAGGACGGGTGCAACGCATGCACCCGCATCTTTTTCTCATTATTTGCGGATGGATCGCACACTGCGATCCAACCTGAATTAGGCCCATTATGTACTTCAGCAAATAGAGCCTGAATTAGAGGGATTGTGTCCATCTGCGATATGATGCGTTGCGGTAGCCGGCACACAAAGAGCCTGATTCTATGTCACATGTACGTATCCAGCAATCTTTGCCAACGCATGCTTAATTCAGAGACACACGTATGTCATGTGTGACTCAGCAGATGGTAGATGGGCATTTCAGGGCGGCAACAACGTAAATACGAGTAAGAGAATAGTTTCAATTATGTTTTGGGTTATGTCATGAGTGCATTGCCAGAGTCACTCATTTCTGAGTTGTGCGAGTGCATTGTGGGCGCCAATGAAAGATGGGCCTCCTGCACCCAATAGGGGAGTAAGTTACTGATGATAGTTGCTCTTGTGAACGGAGCAGTGGGGGCGGTGAGTTCACAAAATGTGTACAACTCAGAATATTGGGGGATAGTTGCATTAGCATACGAGAAGGAGGGCAGTCTGTGCACCGCAGAAGTCTAAGTGGCCATTTATTTGGTTTTATGGAACCTTAAGGCCAAAGAAAACATGCTCTGTACATGCTCTGGCAGTCTTAGTCTGGCTGCGTGTTGATTAGACAGCGTCCGATTTAGCATCTGAGCATAAAATTAATGTGTACATAGATTAGACAGTTGTGTTTGGGTAATTTTACATTTTTATTCTTGTTGACTACCACTGCGCTCCACAGTGATAAACAAAACAGCACATAGATAGAACAGGGACATAGGAAGTAGGCAGAATAAGTGCAAGTGAAACACAAAGAAGGTTAGTGAAGGCCCTAGAAATCATACCATTTAGAGGGAAAGGGCAAAGCTAAGACAAGAGAAGAACGAGACTCAGAGTGGGGCAGAAGGACACCTTTACCTGTGTAAGTAGCATGGGTGGCAGCTGGTAGGTTTTAATAAAGCGACGTGTTGTCAAAGACAGGGCCGGTGCTAGGGTGTTCAGAGCCTCCCTGCAAACTATATAAATTTGCGCCCTCCTGCCCATATTTCACAAAGGGACAACACGTGCTGAAGGGACAGTGCGTGACCCAAGCGGCGTGGAGGGGCAAGGGTGAGGCACCTGTACCTGCACTATCAGTGACCAGCAGGAGACTGGCAGTAGGAGACCTTAACACACCACAGAAACAGAAGTGCCTGCAGCTGCTGCTGGTCTACTGGATCAGGTAAACAGAGCAGATTTCTGGGGAAGCTGCATTCAACAGGCTACAGGGTCAGAGCTAGGCATTTTGGCACCCTGTGCCAGAAAGAGAATTGGTGCCCCCCTTCCCCTGATATTTAAAACAGGGACAGTGCGCGCCAAAAGTGCGCTGCAAAAATATAGGCACATGGCTTCATGGGGAAGGGATATGGTCACAAAATTATACCAATACATATTACACTGCACAGTAGTCTCCATTATTAAAATAAGGTCACACTGTAGTACCGCTTACACATTACTCCACGTAAAGTCCCCTTTTACACATTACTCAAGGTAGAGTCTCTTTTACACATTACTCCAGATAAGAGTTCCTTTTACATATTATACAGCAGGTAGGGCCCCTTTCACACATCCAGGTAGAGTCCCCTTGACATGTGTCTGTGTGTTTGATGGTGCAGCGGTGGCACGGCTGTGAGGCTGCTGCCAGCAGCTCTGCGCCCATATATGCACTGTGGGCTAGGCACTGCTGGAACAGTGCTAGTTATGGCCCAGTGCAGGGTATCCAAGGGAGGGGGGTACAGTGGCTGGGAGAGAACACGTGGGGGTGGGGTTGACACAGTTACTGAGTTAGTGACTGAGACAGAACACCGAAGGGGGGGTGACACAGTGACGTGACAGAACACACAGAGGGGGTTTGATGCACTGGTACAGAACACGGGGGTGAGTGTGACACAGCGACAGAGCACGGGGTGTGTGACAGCGACAGAACACGGGGAGTGTGACACAGAGACGGAACATTGGGGGGGGGGGGGGGTGACACAGTGACAAAACACGGGGGGGACGGGAAACAGTGACAGAACACGAGGGGGTGTGACAGTGACAGAACACGGGGGTGGGGGTGACACCATGACAGAACACAAGGCAGGGGTGTGACATCGTGACAGAACACGGGGGGATGACACAGTGACAGAGGGGGGGAGGTACAACGTGACTTCTGGGTGTCTGCAATGTCTCGAGGTCACAGAGTCTCAGTGGGTATGCGTCTTCCCCAGGAGTTTGTAGCCCCATGCCCTCCCCCTGCCCAGTGACCTAAACTGCTGTGCAGCACTCAGAGCCTCCCACTCGGGATAACGGATTTCAGGCTCAGCGCTGCCTGTCTCTCTCTGCCCATAGCAGTCACCATGATGCTGATATATTACTGGTGGCCAGGCGAGCGCGTTTCCCCTTGTGCGCCGATCATCGCAGCTGTAAGAACTCTTTGGGGAGGCTTCATGGCGGAAGCGGAGGGGCACAGCGTGGCTGATCGCAGTAGCAGCACTATGAGGTGCTCGAGGGGGCGGTGCTTGCTGCAATCACACGGGGGGGTTGCTGAATTCTGGCCCACCCTGGACTCCAGAGAGGACACCACTGTGCCTAGTCTGTTTACATATCACACACAGCTGCCGGTGCTGCTGCCTGTAATAGTGTGACAGGTGCAGCGGTAGCCGGCAGCACCAATAGCCAGCAAAGGATTGCAGAGCAGGGACAGCTCCTCTCCAGCCCGGCGCCTACCTGCTCTGCATCCCTTTGCAGAGCGGGTTCCGCCGAGCCTGGTCAGAGACCATTTAAGGATTTGAGGACTTTGTAGGACTTTGTTAGGTTGGGTCATTTGAATTAGACTCTGGAGGACATATGAAGCCAGCGTACTACTGAATCATTGAGTATGGGAGAAGATAGTCATAGGTGTATGTAGCTTTAGTAATGCTGCTTAGAAATGTGGGGGGTCCTTTAAAATGTGACTATGGTGCCCAGTAATTTCTAGCTACTCACCTGCACAGGTATCCTCATGCACTGCAGGAGCCTCCCAGGAAGTCACTGCATACGGCTCTTCTATTGCTTGTCCACTTGATACAACTTCTGCATTGAATTCATCTATGTAAACCAATGAACACTTATACAGAACTCAAAATGGATCTGTAGATCAGTGTGACAGTGCTGGTCACTAGTAAAGAGTTACCCCAATTATATGCACCACTTACCTTCACTGGTGTCGGCCGACAAGTCCACCTCTTCCACGTCCTCTATGCTCTGGGTATCATCTTGTTCCTCAGTGTCCAAAACAGTGGTTACACTATCGGCAGGCACCTCTGTCATTTGTAATGAACAATGTATTTTATTTTAGTGATTTTGCATTTATTTAATTTCATAGCTTGTTCTTGAAACAAGTCATTAGTTTAGTTCAGTGAATTACCAGGGGGCACGAGGCGGGTGTCATTGCAGATCATCAGATAAACCATTGTAATAGAGACTATGCCGTCTACTAGTGATGTCTATTCATGCTCAAGGTTTTCTACAATAACTTTAGAGCAATGGATTTCAGAGTACCCCATTCTGATAATGGTTTACAGTAAATATCCCCTCTTAAATCTACGGTGTTCCTCTCCGCTCTATGAACCTTGACCTGGCACATAATGCATTAGTGCTAATTCCAAGCACATCGTCACCTGGTTCTGCTGGGGATGAAGGATTGCTAGATCTTTCCTCATTCTCCATCACATTCTGGTAATGGTCCTTGTGATCTTCTATATAGTCCCACTCCTCCATGGAGAAGTAAATGGAGACATCGCCACATTTTATAGGCACCTGAAATCAAAGACTGATCAGTTTGCTCTGCCAGCTGTCCAACCACAAGCAGAATTGTCCCCTCCGTCAAAGTGTACTGGAAACTGCAGTAGTATAGAATTCTCCAGCTTAGCATGGAGAAAGGAGTAAGATGCAAAGTGGCACCTGATTGGGTGGCCATAACAGTTGTTCAATCAAGTGCTTCATTCCCTTCTATACCTTTCTTGAACAACTTTTTAGGGGGAGATGTATCAAACCTTGGAGAGAAAGAAAAATTAGACACTGATTGGTTGTTAGTTTATCTCCAAGCTTTGATAAACCTCCCCCTTCGTTCTAGAACTTGAGTTATCTGGAATCTCAATACTGCATGCAACCAATTGGATTTTATTTTTACAGTTTAGAAGAAGAAACTAAGTGTCTTCATGGTTGCTACGGGTTGCATATTATTTATCAGGATTTAATAAACGTACCCCATTATGTTTAGGAGAGGAGAAGTATTGAATGCTGTACTGTATACCCAGCAGTGCTCACCTCTCCTGTTAGCGGTGAGGTGGGACGGCTACAATTCTTCTTAACCATCATGTATTCCTGTAAAATGAAAACAAACAAACACATTTCTATCACAATCATGATCAGGCGGCCATATGTATTGTGAGATACTGTTAAAACTACTCACACAAACAGATGGATTATAACGTTTCTGCCCTAGTTGTATATTGACGTTAAACACAACTGTATATTGAGGTGTATAAAAATTTATTTGGAGACAATAAAATAGATTCCCATAACTATTAATCCAAAAACATACAAGTATGGTCATACCAGAGCTGGTCACCGCTCGGTCTCTCCATCATCAGCACTCAAAGTGTTATAGGCCAATATGGAGCACTGACATACCGGAGGAGGGTGAGGCTGCCACTAGCGAGACAGTTCTCTGTCCCCTAACAATCAATATGCTTCCAGTATGTCAGAAATTAAACTTACAGTATAATTTTCTATTGTACTGTTTATTCTACTTTGCACACGTTTCATGTATTTTACTTCCTCAGTGTGGTCTTATACGCAATAAAAACAATTTAAAATCGCAAGCCACAAACCTATGCAATAAATGGGAAGGCGGGTCTAGTAACATCATAGCCGAACAGATGGAGATCCACAGACTATCTAAACAGTGTTGTATAGAAGAGTTGTTGTAGAACTATATGTCCCAGCATACCGAGTCTTGTAGTTGCACAACAGCAGGACAATCCCATGTTGTGAGATCTTTTTATTTTTATTGAGGTGGGGGGGGGGGAACTGGTGTCAGTTTCAGTTGCACTTATCTTGGAATTGGCTAGGTATCATTATTTTTCATTCATAAAAAGGTTCCACGCAGGTTCTACAGCACCGTACACAGCTGGAGAACATAGCTACATTACAAAGTGGCTTCACACAGAGTAGTTACTCTACATACTGTCCATTAAGCTTATAACGTCTACACACATTCACACTGATTATAAAACTATTAGAACAAAGAACACAAGCTGTCCATCACCCTGGTTCCAGAAACATTTATTTTATAAATATATATGTACTGAAGAGAAAATGATCTAACCTCTTGCTGATCTGAGGTATTCCAGCACTGTTTATGTTACTGTATCTTCTTACAGATGTGTCCTCCTACAACCTTGATGCAGTCACATTAAACAGCCCTTTTACGAGTTGTCACGCCATGCCGTGGCATAACTCGGTAGCGCCAAGCATCTTTATGTGCAACTTTTTCCGTTAAAATGTGTTTTAGTTGCATCGCTCTGTAAATAGGACGTACAAGCAGCTAATGTTGATTAAAATGATATGCTGCATGCCTATATTCTGTGTGTGACTGTGGCTGTATCTGCATGCGAAATGCTAGGTTACAGTGATTTCCAGGAAAACACTGTAATATAGCATTTCATATGCAGATACAGCCGCAGACGCACACAGAATATAGGCATGCCTCATACCATTTTACTCAGCAGTCTGCTTGTGCATTCTATTTGCACAGCGATGCGAATCAGATGCATTTTTGGCAAAAAAAGAAGCCTGACGCTGACTCCAGGCATCTTTTTTTTAAATGACAAATCTGTATCTAAAACGGCCGACACCAGAACACTAAAATATATACAGATATCTGTGAATGTTATTGGTTGCTCTTTTACATACGGCGGCTGTTGTTAAAGTTTAGTGCTTTCAAAATGGAGCATTATCATAGAGCAGTGTTTTCCAGCTCTGGTCCACTAACAGTGCAAGTTTTCCAGGTCTCCTTGTTGGTACACACGTGTATTACTTTCCAGATGCCACATTTTAAAAGATCCACAGGCGGTGCTAATTATTTTAATTGTGTTACTGAGGAGATCTGTAAAACATGCACTGTGGGGGTTCACTGAGGGCTCGGGTTGAGAAAGACAGTCATGGATGCTAGTACTCACCTCTCCAGTAAGTAGGGAGATGATTTCCATAGCGAGAGTTAAAAGTCTTTTATTCATTAGCTTCTCATTCTGGCTGTCAGAGATATCTGTGTAAAACAGAGATGAATTAGAATGATCATTGGTGGTCATTCCGAGTTGTTCGCTCGCTAGCTGCTTTTAGCAGCATTGCAAACGCTAGGCCGCCGCCCTCTGGGAGTGTATCTTAGCTTAGCAGAATTGCGAACGAAAGAGTAGCGGAATTGCTACTAAATATTTTCTTGCAGTTTCTGAGTAGCTCCAGACCTACTCCTAGATTGCGATCAGCTCGGTCCGTTTAGTTCCTGGTTTGACGTCACAAACACGCCCTGCGTTCGCCCAGCCACTCCCCCGTTATTCCAGACACTCCCGCGTTTTTCCCTGACACGCCTGCGTTTTTTAGCACACTCCCGGAAAACGCTTAGTTACCACCCAGAAACGCCCCTTTCCTGTCAATCACTCACCGATCAGCAGTGCGACTGAAAAGCGCTGCACGAACAACAGCAAAACTGCTAAGTTTTTAGTTAAATAACTAAGCGCATGCGCGCTGCATACCATGCGCATGCGCATTTAGCAACAAATCGCAGCATAGCGAAAATCGGCAACGAGCGAATAACTCGGCATGACCACCATTGTGTGGCTCCTGGGTGGTTTGCCATTTACACACCCACCAGCCTCACCATTGTATGGATCTGTACCAATTGATTTATCCACCATCAATTTCGCTGTGAATGTGGAATCGTGTTTCGTTCCCCTGAAGTCGATATTCTCCGAGTCTTCTGTGCACATATCCTTCACTCTGTGTCCTATCAGCGGAGAGAAAGTCTGCACTCGAGGCTGGGGCGGAACAGGATTCACACATGTAACAACTTCAACATCCTTGCACGGCGAAACCATAAAGATGTCGTCCTCCATGTGGGTTTTTTGTACTTTTCCAAAAATTGTGGGAATGGCATCTGGCTTCAGAACCATTTCTGTGCCGTTAAAGATGTAACTTTTCGGGGAGAAATGTTTGGAACAGATCTGATAGAGACCAGATTTCCGGGAACGTAGAACACTCTCTGCAAATACATCGATATCACTGAAAATGTTACCAGTCTGCTGCAGCCAGAGTTTAATCAAGGGGATGGAGCACGGAAATCCATGAAGTTTAACCCGGTCAGTCCCAGTGACACTGTGACAGTTCTTCACGATGCACTTTGTCATGGTGTATATCTGCAGAACAATAGCTCATTATCACAGCATAATACAGTACATTGAATGCAGCCTGGAATATATAAGGGGTGTGGATCATTAGATCGACAGTGTCTAGGTCGACAATGTTTAGGTCGACCACTATAGGTCGACAGTCACTAGGTCGATAGGGTCAGAAGGTCGACATATTCTATGTCGACAGGTCAAATGGTCGACATGAGTTTTTTTATGTTTTTTTTTTGTGTCGTTTTCTTTGTAGAGTGACCGGGAACCCCAATTAGTGCACCGTGTCCGCTCGCCATGCTTCGGGCAAGTTGCCTTGCTCCGCTGCCGCTTTGCTCGGCACAGATTACTGTTCCAATCGTAGTCCACGTGGATCGTTAAGTATGAAAAAGTAAAAAAAAAAAACTCATGTCGACCTAGAACATGTCGACCTTCTGACCCTGTCGACCTAGTGACTGTCGACTTATAGTGGTCGACCTATACAGTATCGATCTTCAGACCGGATCCCTATATAAGAAGGTTGTGATGAAACCCAGTCCACAAGATCCCCTTGCAGTTCAAGTTTTATAGACCAAATGTGGTTCTTTTAAATTTTGTCAGTTAAGGGGTCCATACAGCTGCGACTGATTGCTCAATTACCCGGCCCCAACGCCAGGGATTCTAAAGGGCCCTACACACTGGCCGACATCAGCCAAAGATATGAACGATCTCGTTCATAAATGAACGAGATACCGTTCATATCTTTGAGTGTGGAGGCTCCAGCGATAAACGATGCGCGGCCCTGCGCTCGTTCATCGCTGGTCCCCCATCGGCTGTACATGCAGGCCAATATGGACGATCTCGTCCATATTTGCCTGCACTTCAATGCAGCCGGGTGACGGGGGGAGTGAAGAAACTTCACTCCCCCCGTCACTACCCCCCAGCCGCCGGGTCGCCCGTCGGCCGTATCCGCCGTCGGGCAGCTCGGCGGCGGATCGGCCAATGTGTAGGGCCTATAACATGTTGGATTTCCACGTTTTGGCAATCCTGAAAAAAAAATTTTGGGATCAGCAAATCGAGGATTTTCAACATGCAGAATTTCCCGATTCACTGATGGATTGTCAATCATCGATGGAGCGCTTCTGATTAGGGAATTGGGGAAATGTGGCGCCGATGTATGACCCACATTAGAAATGAGCAAAACTGTGCATTAGCAAGGAGATCTGGAAAACATGAGCTGTTAGGTGTCCTTGAGCACAGAGTATCGTCTCCAATGAGTTGGAAGAATGTCAATTTACACTTATTAATGTGTTCAGTGATTGTACGGAGATTAATAATCCGGATGTAGACCCAACCCTATACTATACAATATTTGAAACTCCTGTATTTAACTAAGTTTCCTAATTCACAAGCATTCTCAATGTATTACTGTTTTGGAAACAACAGAATTTCTTACAGGCAAGTTACGCTGGCTCCTTGTTTTGTCTTACTGACCCCCGCAACCAGAGTAAAGTATACATGCTCTGACTATTGGTCGTTACAGTCAGTGACAGCTTTCAAGACGGGTATGAGTCATTAGGTCAACAAGATTTAGGTCGACAGTCATTAGGTCGACCACTACTGGTCGACCTGCATTAGGTTGACATGTACTAGGTCGACATGGAAAAAGGTCGACATGAGTTTTTTTACTTTTTTGGTGTTGTTTTCTTCGTAAAGTGACGGGGAACCCCAATTAGTGCACAGTGTCCCCTCGAAGGTGCCTCGCTCCGCTACCGCTGCGCTCGGCACAGGTTACCGTTCCCATTCGTAGTCCACGTGGATCGGAAAGTATGAAAAAGTTAAAAATATGATTTTTTTTTTTAAACCTCATGTCGACCTTGTTCATGTCGACACAATGACCATGTTGACCTTTTCACCATGTCAATCTCATGCATGTCGACCAATAGCGGTCGACCTAATGACTGTAGACCTAAGTCTTGTCGACCTAATGACCGTAAACCTTCAAGACTTAGCAGGAAGGTAATATGATAAATCACTGCTATTGTTTCAGTAACAGTAACACAATGACAAGGTAATATATTTCAATCACAATAATAAAGGCATATATTGTGTTATTGCAGCAATGTTAAAAATATTGTTTAAACAAAATTAACAATAATTAAAATACAGCTGCGTTGCTTTATTCACACAAGCCCCATTCTTCAGCAAATCCGCTATCAAACAATGGGGCTAATTCAGACCTGTTCGCTCACCAGTTTTTTTTTTACATTTCTGCGTTCGCATAGTCGCCGCCCATAGGGGAGTGTATTTTCGCTTTGCAAGTGTGCGAACGCATGTGTAGCAGAGCTGTACAAACAGATTTTGTGCAGTCTCTGAGTAGCCCAGGTCTTACTCAGCCACTGCGATCACTTCAGCCTGTCCGGGACCGGAATTTACGTCAGGAACCCTCCCTGCAAACGCATGGACACGCCGGCGTTTTTCCAACCACTCCCTGAAAACGGTCAGTTACCGCCCACAAACGCCTTCTATCTGTCAATCTCCTTGCGAACGCCCGTGCGAATGGATCCGTTGCACAAACCCATCGCTGAGCAGCGATCCGCTTTGTACCGGTGCGACGCGCCTGCGCATTGCGGTGCATACGCATGCGCAGTTTAGACCTGATCGCCCGCTGTACGAAAAAACGCAGCCTAGCGATCAGGTCTGAACTAGCCCCAATGTCCTGTACTCTCTATATTTTGCCTCCAGCCTATTGAAATAGGCATAATACCATGTGGGGTCTATGTACTATGCCTTAGAGAGTGATAAAGTGGAAAGAGATGTTGTGCCAGCCGATCAGTTCCTAACTGCCATGTTACAAGATGGATTTAAACATGACAGCCAGTAGCTGATTGGTTGGTACTTTATATCTCTCTCCACTTTATGGGAGGTACCCTTTTAGCAGCGGCAATTTACAGCTGCTGGTAGTTTCGCCGGTTGCTATCCAATTAGCCCTGAAAACCAGCTTTACGATTATGCTTCTGGTACCTCAGGCACCCGAAGCATAATCCGCGATAAGCAGCCCTCGGAGCCATGATAGCACATGAGATTGGGAATTTATCTCGGATCCCATGTGTTATCACACAATCGTGGGTCCTTTTTGGACGATAAAAACAGCCTATAATGCGACAGACAGATGTTTTTATCGGCTGGAATATTATCACAGCTAATTGGATAGCCCCCATTCTCTCTACAAGGATTAGTACAATGTACAGCTGCCCCTCTACATGCTGTTGGGGGCTGTCCTGTGGACTACAGTACTAACAGCATTTTTAAAGCTCAGTTTATAACGACAGTCTATTATGTTCTGCATAACATGGCCTGTTCAGATACAATACATTTTAGTTGTTGAGTGTTTCTTTTACAAACATGTCCAATAAACTGCTGTTAATGTTTATGTGTGGCGACCGAACCTCCCGTGACCTCCAACTGAATTAGTCGCAAGGTCCTGTTGCAGCCTGGCATAATTTGTCTCTACGGGATTTTGGGTGTGGTATGGAAAGTCGACAGTAATTAAGTCGACCACTATTGGTGGACAGTAACTAGGCCGACTGGGTCTCTAGGTTGACGTTAATTTTTTTTTTGGTGTCGTTTTCTCCATACAGTGACCGGGAACCCCAATTAGTGCACCGTGTGCGCTCAGCACAGGTTACTATTCCCAATAGTAGTCCGTGTGGATTGTTAAGTATGAAAAAGTTCAAAAAAAGAAAAAAATTGTGAAAAACTCATGTCGACCTTTTGACCTGTCAACCTAGTTACTGTCGACCTAGAGACCGGATCCATATCCGTAAGCAATGTATTGGGTACCATATTTGCTAGTAATTTGCACGTCATAAGTGTACTAAGCGCCAGTGACCTAGGGGGTCATTCCGAGTTGATCGCTCGCTAGCTATTTTTTGCAGCGCTGCGATCAGATAGTCGCCGCCTATGGGGGAGTGTATTGTCGCTTTGCAAGTGTGCGAACGCTTGTGCAGCCGAGCAGAACAAAAAAGTTTTGTGCAGTTTCTGAGTAGGTCTGAACTTACTCAGCCGCTGCGATCACTTCAGCCTGTCCGGTCCTGGAATTGACGTCAGACACCCGCCCTGCAAACGCTTGGACATGCCTGCGTTTTTCCAACCACTCCCTAAAAACAGTCAGTTGACACCTATAAACGCCCTCTTCCTGTCAATCTTCTTGCGATCGGCTGTGCGAAAGGATTCTTTGTTAAATCCATCGCCCAGCACCGATCCGCTTTGTACCTGTACGACGCGCCTGCGCATTGCAAATGACCCACCTAGTACACAGTCATTTATCCCTGTTGTGTTCCTTACTGTACAAAGCACCAATGGGGAAATACCAGCCCAAGTACACATTACAGAGCAGTAAAATAGATGTATTTTATATGGAATATAATCAGATTATTTCAGCCATCCCACTTATACTCAGCCTATCACAGCTACATTCCAATATTACCTGCAACTTCCAGCTATGCTAACACTGCTCAGCAGCCACAGACACACATTACTGATCACAGCCCCTACTCTGCTGCCTGCACTGATTACAATGGGCTGTACTAGTAGCCTATACAATGTGGGGAATGTATGTCACACAACAACACAAATCCTACCGTGCTGCCTTATTGTAATCAGGAGGACCCCTGCCTGCTGGCGCTGGGAGGCGGAGCGATATGGTAATCTATCCACACTGATTGGCTGACCTGCCATATAGGACGTACGCCTATGAAACACAGATTTCTGGGTAATGTAGTTTCCGTTTGCATCTGTGTGGGCACAAGTTGAAAGTGAGAGGACTACATCTCCCAGAATCCTCCGAGGCGCCGCCGTTTGGATGACAAATCATGTGATTCTGTGTCTGGTTGCTGCTGGCTGGGTT